>NW_026695331.1:191915-420280 GCF_029851405.1 Lichtheimia ornata
CTGCATGCTTCGTTCAGTTACGTATTGCTCAGCCCCATGTCTATGTGTGTGTTTTTTTCTCATCGGTTCCACATCGTGTCTCAAGAGTAAGGATGCATGCGTGTGTGGTGGTGGAAGCTGATGAGGATGGGGGTGAAAGAATTGGGGGTTGGGGGGGGGAGGGAAGTGAAGAGAAAACAAGAGATGGGGGATAAAAAAAGTGGTTGAATGAGATGAAAGAATGAATGATGATGATGATGATAGATGCTATCTATAGTAACAAACACAACACGATGACCGTGATGGTGGTGGGTTGTGGGTGGCAAATAGCATGTTTTATCATTTTTCTTCATGTCGTCATTTAGATGGTCGCCGAAGCAAAAGAGAGGTTTCGAAGATGTCATCGACCCCATTCAATGGTTACACCAACCATTATTCACTGACGCAAATGCAGCACTATTTTCTTTCCATGATCGATAATAAGAAATACACACAAAGCTTCATCTCCACGTATACAACATGTCATCACAATGATGAAAGCACAGATCGATTCAATTTGGGGACTCAAATACTAGGTTGGGCAAATAACGTGGTTACCGTTGCGTGGGAACGGGATGGTATTCATTTTACACACCCATGCAAGAGATGCATGTTTTACATACGAAATGGATATATATATACAAATGATAGTAAGCAAGCAAGGGTGATGAGTCGAGTGTCGGCAATGTGTGTTGTAACTAATGTTGCACATCTCTTGGCATAAGTCCCATAATTCATGTGACCAAAGGCTTTCATTTTGTAAGTCAGCCAAAACGGGCATTACAGGTTGTCTCTTCTTCACACACACACAACACACGCACGACCACTTGTAATATACCCTTCTTTCACACACCAACTACACATATCATGGACTGGTCACGATTCAAACAAGTCTGGCAGAAATTCAACGTTGCCAATCTCCTCTTTTGCTATTGCCTTCCAATCTTTTACTTGTTCTTCCCAGCATGGCTAATGCCAGCCATTTTCCTGCGTACACTCTCCTTTCTCATTGGCTGCCTATATCAACTTGTCCTTGATCACCACACGGGTCAACAACGACGAAGGCGACGACGACATCGAAACAACGGCCGAGGATCAAGCAAATGGCTCCACCAACAAGTACAACACTCGTCTTCTTCCACGTCTTCTGATTCAGACGATGCCATGGATCAGTGGATACTAAAGTGCTCTATTTGTCTGACACGTCGTTACAACTTGTGCCTTGAAACATGCCGTGATCAATTTTGCAAGGGTTGCTTTGAACGGTAAGCATTCGATACGCGCTTTTGGGTGGTTGTGGTAGTACCGGGCCGAGGTTTTATCCATTCATTGTTGTGTTCCACATGTACTGAGTGACATATCGGCTGATGTTCTCCGATAGATATGTTGAAGAAGTTGTTCAAGGATCTTGGGGTTTGGATGTGACAAGGATAAAGTGTCCAGGTAGGATACAGTGACCCAATACGCTTTAGATTGTGGATGGATCTCTCATTATGTGATCTATTTAGTATGCCTTGACCCGATCCGACAATCGGAATGGAGCCGCTATGTATCAGCATCTTTGGTCGAACGTTATGAGCAATTCAATCAACCCTTCAGACCTTTTTCTCGTCATTGCCCTTCATGTCGTTCACCTGTCATTCCATGCCAATCACCACGTACAAAGGGAATTACTCGTCAAAGGTAAGGATACACTACTTTTTTTTAAAGTAATGATGGGGATGCTGATAACTTTGTTATAGGCGATTGGACATGATTGCTGAGCAAGTGCAATCCCTAGGATATCCACCCCTTGTCATCCCAACTCCGTTTCGACACAGCACCTTGCAATCCCTGATTCAACAACTCACACCTATCCTTCGTCAAGCTGCTCAACAAAATGACAGATCCATTTATATGCGAGCATCCATCATATCCAAACAATTAGTGGCATTGGAAACGGTACCTGAGACATGGAAGCAGGCACAATTTGCTCACATTGCTACTTTTGCCGTTGATACTTGGTAAGATTGCGAGAGATACACGCCCCTGTTTTCATTGTTCTCGTATTGATATGATATCACCCATCCTCTAGTACTCACTGCGGGCGTGATGTATGTCTACAATGCGGAGAATATGGTCATTCAGGAATTACTTGCATCGACAACCTACGACGCAAGCTCCAACAAACACAAGAATCTGCTGAGGCATCTACCGTACAATGGAAGCTTGAAAATACGTAAGTCGGCGAATCAAATGGGGAATACGTATGTATGTTCTTTTTCTTATGGATGAATTTAGCCGAGGATGTCCCAGATGTGCCATCATGATTTGTCGGGATGAAGGATGCAATAAGGTGGATTGCCTCTACTGCGGGTTCCAGTTTTGCTGGTCATGCCGTGATCCGTGGTCACAACGCTCATGTGGATTTTACGAATGTGGCAAGGAGGTTCCAACACAACAACAACAACAACAATCATCATCATCATCACCATCATCATCTCATTATACCAAGGTAAGTAAGGGACGGAGGAATGATCATATAGAAGTGAACGTTATATATTTATTATGGTTGATTAGGCCGAGCTAGGCGTACCTGATATTGATGCTATCATGCAAAGTACATAATAAGAGGAAGTGTTATACCTGTTTCTACAAGGGATGTGGAATAATGATTTTACTGTGCATTTGTTGCCCATGTATGTGTTTGTGTGTGTGTGTGTGGCGCGTTTAGAAGGGGTAGTGGTGGTGGTCAGCAATATGGAATGATCAAGGGGGAAATGGCATCATATTAGCGGTCGTACTGGAGCGACGTGTCATCACTAGCACTTCTTCCAACGCCTTTCTGGAAGCTTGTTCCTGAACCAGCTGCGATTGTAATTGCTCAATCAATCCAAACAATGCCTTGGCTTCTTGACTTGAGAGGTTTTGTTGTATAGGAGGAGTTTGTGGTTTGTACTTGATGGCAGCAGGACATGACAGCCGTCTTTTCCTTTTGGCTGGTGTTGCTTCTTGAGACGAGGAAATTTCATGTTCCATTGCTTGATCAGCATCAGTAGTACGCAAACGAGCACAAAAGGGACATGGCATCGTGTTGGGTGGTTTGGGAAATGCGATGTGAGCCAAGGATGATGAAAGGGATGGGTTCTTTGTAATGTTGTTGTTGTTATCAGAAGCTCGCGTTTTGACTTGCTCAACATCTTTTCTTTCTTGAACATCGACAATATCATAGTAACGATTGGTGCGTTCAGGACATGATCGACGTCGTGGTTCAACCGGTGTTTGTGGCAAAGGAGACTTGGGTGGCACTGATAATGGTACCGTTGGATCATAATACACCGGTAGAGGGATATGCTTGGATGATGCTTCGGTCAAAGGTGACACCTGTTTCCTTTTATTGCCTGGTGTACGAAGACGAGAAAGTAATTGTCGGTGGCGTGAAGGAGAAGATAGCATGGGTGATTGTACCGGTGGACCAGTGGTAGCCAAAAATCTTGCAAGCTCATCAGTATAGGAAGGCATTATTATTGCTTATGTATCGTTGTTGAAGCTGCTTCACGTATTTTTATATATCCACGCAAGAAAGAAAGAAGAGAAAAAGGAACAACGAGCACAAGGCAATTGCAACAGCTAATGTTTATATAAGGTTTTCCAGAAGAATCGAGCAAAGGAGAGAGGGAGAATAGTATATACAGGTCCAAAACTAATCGACATAGAGCAGTGATGTCTACTCCCTTATGACGTGTGTGCATTAAAAAAGTGCGAGTGTGTGTGAGTGTGTATAAAGAAAAACAAATAGTGCGTGTGTGTGTGTGTAGGTAGACTATAGAGTACGTGCATTTGTGTTATAATATGACTTCCTCCCCCATCTCCTTGATCCCGAATAGAAAGACTTTCATTCTTTTTACGACAAGAGCTCGTGGTATTGATCACCCCTTTTTTTTGGTGTATAGAAGATAAGCTCCTTGTTGCAAACCCCTTTCGCCTAACCACTACAGCTGCTGAACGCCGTTCGTGGTAGTAGAAGAATCGTGTGTGTCATGTGGTGATGATGGCTGTTGCTCATTCGATATAAATGATTGCTCTTGTACGTTGCTGTTGCTTGAAGTGATATCAGGAGTAGTGGTGGTAGAATGTTGTCGTTGACCAACAGCAAGCATAGACATGGCTCTATTATTGAGCATATGGGGTGCACCAGTCTCAGGTATCGAACCAGGGCAAGAAGACGATGATAGTTGTAGTTGCGATGAGGAGGAGTTGATGCGAGATTTTCTAACCATTGTTGCTGGTGATACAGCATTGGTAGACCCTGCGGATCCCAAAAGCAGGAAGCCTTTTCTTGGTTGTGATGATGATGATGGATGCTCCGTCGTCGTCGTTGCTGCTGCAGTGCTATGCACGTTGCTCCTCCTACTACAATCATCACTATTCTTCTTCTCCTCCTCTTGATCGCAAGTTGATTCTTTGGTGCATGTCGTCGTCATCCCTTTTGCCGCTGCATTCTTCTCCTTGTTGATTGCAGCAGATGGCCGTGCTGAATTCGACTCAGATGACCGTATCATTGATGCTTTACTCGACAAGGAGTTTGACACGGATGTTGTAGAGGAGGACCGCTTCCATCGCCGCCATCCTTCAAAGTCAATAAGGGCTTGCATGCATCCCCATTCAATAATCTTCTTCTCGAGCCACTCAAGGCTGATTGGTTTGGTAAGGAAATCATTACAACCAGCAGCAAGTGCAGCATGTCGATCTGAATCTTTGGCTGATGCCGTCAATGCAACGATAATCACGGGTGATTGAAAAGATGAAACTTGGGTATCCTCTGGTACTTGTTGAAGGGATGATGAAGAAGCGATAGTAGTGGTATCTTGCTCAGCAGGTAACACGCCAATTCGCTGCTCCTTTTCAATGGAACGGATCGTCTTGGTGGCTGTAATACCATCCATCACTGGCAATTGAATATCCATCTGCAGAAAGATATTAATTAGAGTTACTCACGCCGATACCTTTTACTCGTTCTCCCGCGCGTTTCCCATATGACAAGTAATTCATCTTTCCTCGTCTCTCCCTTACACGCAATCCTTTTTTCCCTTTTCATCCATCTCCTCATGCAATGCATCATGCAGGATAAATGTACTTACAAGCACAAGATGAAAACCACCTCCCTTCCAACGTTCAACGGCCTCTTGTCCATTGCTTGCCACTGAGCATTTGATCTTGTGTTTCTTCATCCAAGTCGATAAAATAGCTTGATTGATCATGTTGTCTAAAAGACCAATGTCAATAAAATCAACCCTTTTCCAAATAAGCGCATCCTTTCTTACCTTCCACAATAAGCACATTGATAGGCGGGCTTACGGTATTTGCAAAGGCACCTGATGAAGACCCCCTGTCAGACTTTAGCTTTTTGCTCAATCGGACGGTGCGTTTTCTTCTCAGACTATTGATGAGCGAAGGTTTCTCATGGCCGACACCTCCGCCAACAGCTACTTCACGATCCATCTCCTCGTGGTGTGGTTTGTTCTCCTGCGATGGCGATACTTTAGCGTTTGCTGCATCTGATGTTGTTGTATCTGCATCATCCTTTTTCTCTCTTTCATCATGAGCAGGAGTTTCTGCCGGTGTCTCGGGAGGTAAGGTACTTGTAGGTAACCCTTTTTGATCCGTATTATGCGGTGGTGATGCCCTGTTATTATTGTTGTTGTTGTTTACAGATGGCGGATAGCTTGGCGGCAATTGAGATGATGGCGATGAAGAAGAGGAGAATAACATGGTCTCGTCTCCTCTTTCATTGACTCCTTGTTCTCCCTCATTATCATCACCCACTCCCAATGGAGAAGACTTGTGTTGGCGATTGCTATTGGATGTTGTTGTTGGTGCTGGTGATAATGGTCTCGATGATTGCCCTCGAAGTACATTGAAATATCCATTGTTGTTGGCATTCTGATCGGCAGCAGCAGTAGTCATTGATGATCCTGGTGATGATGAAGGTGACATTCCCCGACGATGGTTGCCTTGTTCATGAACATGAGGAGTCATGTATCCATCTTTTCTACCCGTCATAGGTGCTGGGGTTGTTGCATGTTGATGTTGTTGTTGATATGGTGCATGATGCTCTCCCATCATCCATAATGATGGACTTGAAGGTGATGTAGCAATCGGCATAAAGTGTGGTTCAACAGTAGCATCATGCCATCCAGTGTGCAAAGCTGTCAAGAATCGTCGGGGTCCAGCTGGCTTTGGTACCACCACAAGACGTGGCATCCCGTTTGGCGGTATTGGCATGCTATGCACCATATCTCGTAATCGCTTATAATTGGTCAAGGACGTAAAATGAATGATAGCAGCTGTGTATTTAGCGTTCTTGTGCTGTCGACCTCCTTTGTGTTGTTGTTGTTGTTGTTGTGCTGAAGGTCGTCGTTGATGGTTGTGGAATGCTTTCAGCTTATTCTCAAGCGTTTCAATATCATCATCAATCAAAATAAACGTAGGCGGTACTGAATGCAATTGTTCCTCGGCAATGGCTGGTGAAGGTACAACAGGCTGCTCTTGTTTCTTCTTTGCATCATCATTATCCTCCTCATCATCCGATTCACGTACAGTCAAAACACCCACCGGCACATGGCTTATATCGGCATTCCAGCTTGCAAGACAACTAGTGAGATGACGAGCAAATACGCTTTTTTCACGTGCGTGCAACACCATTTTGACGCCATTTAAGCGTTCAATAAACTTGGCCAAATCACTCAATGTTGGATCTTTTGAGAAGGATGTATGGTGGTGTTTGGTGCTCGTTGCATTGTTGGTGTTGGAAAGTGAAAAGCTGCTGCCGGGATCATCAAGGAGTAACAATTTGCGTTGCCCAGCTGGGCCCTGGTGTTGGTTGCTTGGCGACATTTCCATATCAATTGTCATTTCATATCGAGTCCGATTCTCTGCCAATGTATTGATATGCAATTGCCCACCCATCGATGTCAACAATCTCTCTGTCGCTATGGTTCTTGGTAGTAAAGCATGACTAAGGCTGTGTGGGATGGCTGGAGATGCTGTATGAATAACCTCAAGGATGACGTGTAACGGCTGTGGAACCGATAAGAATGGCGATGTGGTGGATGTAGATGAACCAGGCGTCACATTCAATCCAAGCTCAATACATGCACCAGGTGTGCACCCTTCGAGAATATTCCAAACAAGCTATAAGATGCATAATCATGTTAGTGAATGAATTGGATGATGATGATGATAATAATACATACCGTGAGTAATGCATGTCGAATAGGCTCAGGATCACCAAAAACGTTAGCGTGATGCATTCCATTGTCCGCGTGATACAAGATCAAATTGACATCCAGCTTGGCAGCCATACCAGCTAGTGCATCAGCTGCATTCTGCACGAGATCACCAATATCAAACGCGATTGGATTGTTGTTGTTGTTGGAAGGAGAGTCTTCATCAATGGTGGTTGCTGGTTCCAATTGATGGCTAATGTAACAAATTTGTTGTGCTGTTGTATGGATGGCAGAGATGCTGGCAATCGGTACAGCAATTGAACAAGCACTCAGCAATTCGTGGGTATTCGTCAAGATGGTGGCAGGGGAAAATTGCTCCAGTGTTGTGATCACCATGCGAGCAGCCTCTTGTAGTTCTCGAGAAAAGGATTCAAGCTCTTCACTTTGATTGTTGGTTGGTTGCTCGATCCATGACGTAGACGCTGCGGGTGATGCCATCATAAAACAATATTCGTTGTCTTGCTGTGAAGGTTGTTGATTGTTGACAAAGGTATTCATTGCCATGGCGACACGATTTGTGGTAACAAAGCAACCGAGACTCATGGCCAGCATGATCCATGATAATGTCGTTGGTGTATCATTCAACAAGAAATACATTGTCGTCATCGTTGCTATGATGTTGTATTGTCCCCAACGGATCATCTTGTCGCTTTCTTTTCCTCCTTTGACCAACCAAAGCACGAGCCACCAGATAGCCCAATGTAATAGCTGAATTGATCGAAAGATGGGGTCCGTGCCAGTATCAATGATGCTACTGATAGTGCAAAGTGCGGCTGCTATTCGCATGATCCATCGTATTTGTTGTTGAATCATTCCACATGGTGACACAGGATCAAAGACCGAAGGTGCACACACAGCATCTTCCTCGTGTTGGTACACAGTTGCGGTGACCTGATGCTTGTTCATGTTGTAGATTCACCAGTGGTAATTCTGCATGTGAGTTGTACTCGGTCTTCAAAATAGAGCTTGCGTAGTTCCTAGAGTAGAGTAAGAGTAGACTTGCGAATGAGCAACCTTTGAATGCGTTTGAGTGTTGAAGAATGAGACTTACAATGGGAGCAAGTGAGCAAGGGAAAACAAAACAAAAAAAGAGCGGTTGTGGAGAAGGAGGTGTGGAGGGGAGGAGGGGAATAAGTGAGTGGGTGAGAAAGAAAAAAGAAAACGAGCATTTGCCAATATGGTGTGCATAGGAGGACACAAGAGTAGGTTAAAGGCCCTGCTAGGTGGTACCTGCCACACCTACTATACACATAACCCCACTCACACACGCTCTTTCTCGCTTGCTCTCTCTTTTCACACACGCACACATATGGTTTATACTATACTGCTGAGCCTGTACAGAATACTTTAAGGGGAAGGGGCATCAAGTCGATCCATGATTGTGGGATATTATTGATTACCTTACTGCTAGTCATTAGGGGTGGGTTGAGAATGTGTGTGGGTGTTTGTGCCATTACCATATCCCTTTCTTTATTGACAGCACATTTGTCGGCAGCTTTATTTAGACAAGTTCATGGTTGTGCGAGTGTATGGTTGGAAAAAAGGAGACTTGTTAATCAGGTTAATCCTAAAGTGCAAAAGACCCTGTTATTTCGCGATGATGACTCCACTCTTTACCAATGCCAAGTTTTTCATCTCGGTTGGATATGCCACATTTCGTTACGCATACCGATCGTGACACACAACTTTTTACCCGCATTGTCCCACCGGCCTTCACACACATACACACATGCACACACACATCGATCCAATTTTTGATGTGCCATATCATCACACGATCTACGTACGTGCTAGCTTTGATATATCTTACACAATGGGACACTTTTTATGACTGCTACACAAAAAGGTTGAAAAGGGTTTCCTTTGTTGGATCCGATTATCCACAAGAGGATTAACGCTAGCCGATCATTTAGATATGAAACGCATTGTTGTTTAAATAGGCTTATCGCTCACACTTTTTTATGTATCATCAGCATCATCCCTTTTGTACACAATACATAGAGTTTAACCATCCAAGATGATGTTGCTACAATCCTATTACAGCATTCCTATACACTCCCTTTATTGAAAACCTCACACAATGTTAAGCGGATCTGTGGAGAAGATGGTTTTCCGATGCAAGGGGTGAAAATGTAGGAGTAGAGGAGGCTTTTGGATTCGGAATAAGCGGGCCGTGGGTAGCCCTCCTCCTCCCCACAAGAATAACAGGCACGCATTTGAAACGCCCATGCGTGTCTTCTCCACACTTTAGCTCCCTGCTTTTCAGGTTAATTGTCTTTGAGCTATCACCATTCTCCTTCTAAAATGTTCTTTAATAATGATATCAATATGTTTCACGATACGTGGTCGTCTTGGAGGAGTGGTCGATAAGGTGATGATGCATAGTAATAATGCCAATGTTAGATTTGCATGTAGCCTTTTCAGTTTACCAAACATCGATGAGGAGAGATACATTATTATTCAAGAGTATAGGAGAAAGAGAGGAAATGAGTCATGAGCAATGCTACATATTTGGCAAAAGAAAAGTGGTATAATATGGATGGTGGTATGTATTGGATAATAGCGATAGAGAAAGAGAGAGTGTGTAGTAAGAGATCCCTGATCTTTATAAGCTACTACTACTATCATGCTATGTAGATTATGTACTTGCAATCGCATTGGCAATCCATGATCGTTGACAATAGGGCTTCCGAACTCTGCTGCTACGTCCAATTGTACCTGCCACCACGGCATCATATTGTGCTTTATCATCATCCACTACGGTGGTTGTAGATGAGCCCAGCTCATCTTGCTGTTGTTGTTGTTGTTGTTCAAGTGGCGAGGTCGAGCTTAATGGTAATAACGTGGATGATGGAAATGGCCCATGGCAAAATAATGATTCGTCAGCAGTGGTGCTGCTAGAGTCGGTGACAATGGATGATGGATCAGCTAAGGATTGAAGATGATGATGATGATGCGTTGAAATAGGGATGCTTCGTGGTTGTGTAGGTAGAAAGGATGATGATGCAGCTGTTGTAGTAACATCGTCTGTAGTTGAACTAGCATCGGTTATGGCAGAGGAGGTATTATAATGCTGGTCCACATCAATGGATAAACGCAAATGGCCATTCATGCTTGCAGTGCGTTTGAGAAGAGCTGGGCGTTTGCGGATTTTATATGGTGTTTCGTTGTCATTGTACCTTTCGGGGTGATCTTCAAACATGCTTGCTGAAAACTGCTCCCTTACTGTGCGGTGGTGGCGAGGTGGGGGTGAAAGTGCACCTCCATAAACAATATCAGGTGATGGTAATGGATGGTATTCAGCTATTAGATACGCATGTTAGTGTATGGTGCTTGTTGGTATAATAGGCAATGGTGTACCTGAAGTTCGCTGCAATTCATTCCTGCTGCAGATTTGTTGTTGTGGCGTTGGCGGTGGTGATGGTAATGCCTCATCCATAAATCGTTGCGATGCAACCGTATCATCATTGTTCATGGTCGTTTCAATATCATCATCATGCGCATTTCTATCATTACGTTTCCCCTTGTGAATGAAGCGTAAGCATGATATGACCTTGGCAAATCGTTTCTTTGCATCAAGACGAGGTTGTGGTTGTGGTGGTGGTAGTGTTTGTCGCTGTTGATATGACGACGACGATAACGGTGAAGGCGGCAAAGTGTGGTGGATATGATTGCTGGATTTGTCACGGTGATCGGTTTTGCGTAACCGTTGTACGGATCGTCCTCGTCGAAATAATAATGAAGAGACAAGCCGATCGCTCATGCTACTGAATCCACGTCCATCAACAAGAAAAACTAGCTTGGATTGCTTGCTTGCTTCTTTTCCAGGCGGGAACAACGCTTTTGTGAAAAAAGGAGAAAGAGAGGTGTTTGGAGCACGAGGCAAAATAGTAGCCCAGGTGTTTGCTTATCACAACAAAATGGACATTTTCCCCTAACCTTTTTTAGTCAATGGTGTCGTCCCACAGCAGGTATCACCCTTTCTACCTTCACTTTTTCATTGCCATTGTAACAACCCCTTCCTTTATAAATCGTCCCTTTGCTGTCCCATCCACTTGACCCGCCCACTTTGAGGAGACGACCTTCCATTGGGGAAAGCTCAAAAAGGATCTTACTGATAAGCATAATACATGAAAGAATGGCTGTGCCCCACTGTTTGTTTGTTGTGTATGGTGCGTACTTTAGTCGTATACATATGAATGGAATACAAAATGGATGCAATAGATAAGGTGTTGCTGTAAAAGTGAGAGCGTGTCTGAAGATGTTGGATAGGTGTGTGTGTGTGTGTGTGTGTGAATGTGTATATATAAAATGTGGTTGATGCGATCGTTTTGAATACGTAAGGTGCATGTGATGTAAAAGCTCACTCAGGCGATTGGAAATTCCCTTAGTCGTCGCCCATAGCAACATCTTCTGATACAAGGGAACGACCTCCTCGTTTGCCATTGTCGGGTTTACCCAATCCTGCAGCTGCATCAGCCTATACTCATTGTTTTCTCGGTTAACGAATATGGCTCCCTTTTTCGTATGATTCTCTCCTCAATCCATCCTCCTTTGTTTACCTCAGCTTGTGTATAAGGTTCTTCCTTTAGTTGTTTGAGACGCTTCTTGTGCAACTTGCCACGAACATGCTCCTTGAATGCAGCTTCAGTGATAAAATGACGACTACAGTGCACGTGAAATTAGATATCCACATCCACCCCTTTGGCTCAATCCCCACCACACTATTCCTGATATCCACTTACGCGCACTCGATGCAATAGTTTTGACCAAGACCAGGTTTATCAGGATCCAAGGGCTGGTTCTTTAACTTTTGTGCATTCTCTGGCTTAATGTCGTCGTGGATCTGGTCGAGATCTCGGGTGTAGTTGCGAGTACGATATTTGCGATAGGTATCACGGATGCTGTGATGCGTTCTAGATCGACGAAGTCTATACAACAATAAACGAGCCACGATTAGCAAACCAACGAATACTGTGGCCATCGTTCTTTTCCTTACCTGCCCATGCTGTAAACGATTCAGAGCAAACCTGGTTGGAACCCGAAAAAATTCCCAAGCGCATTAAAGTTCTCGGCTGTGGCTGAGTTGGTTCCTTGGACTTGGAGCACCGCATTAACGCTGCATGACATGATCTTGGATGTGTAGTCAACTTCCTGGATGTCGTAGCCAAACATTATGCTGGATCACGCCTTCATTGTAATACATTTGAATACATAATGAGCATAAAGTTTCCTCATTTCAAAAGCATCCATGTAGTTTTCTTCAATAAAAAACGGATTTGATCCCTTGTGTTACTTTAATTGATTCATCAATGGGTAAAAAAGTGTTACTAATATCACATACGTGAACCACTACAGATGCTATTGCATCTTTTGAATGGTGACTTTGCCCGATGGAATGTGCTTTCGGTTGTCTTGGTGGAAGGTGATGGCTTCTTGTAGGATGAATTGATAGCGCCGAAGAAGCATTGATATGATTGTTTTCGTTTGATGCATTGCAAACCAGCGACCACTATATACAACATCATGAAATTAAGATGTTGACTTCATACATGTTTACATATCACTTACGGGCATGAGTGGGATCCTAAACCAAAAACCAAGAAATCATCTCCGAGCTTGGTTGATGGACGATCAACGCCAACAAAGCGGAAAGGTTTAAATTGATGATAATCACCCAAACCATCACGCTGCACGCTTGCATCTTGATGGTTGCCCCATAAATTAAGCAACACTTCTTGTCCTATAGGTCTTGTTTGTTAATGAAATTACACTCCCAACAAGGAGACAACGTTGTATCTTTACCAGGTCGAATGGTGTAACCGTTTGTAAAAGTGAACGGCGACTTGCCAATGTAAGTATGCGGGTAATCAAGATAAAAGCTGCGTAGTCGCGTAGCTTCACGACACACGCTATCAAGCTTGACAAGATCCTTGATCACTCCACCAGTGAATAATGTGGTCAAATCATCATTATCATTGGCACCGGGTCCATGATGCTTCTCCAGGACTTGGTTCTGTTCTTGCAACAGCTCATCAATCACTTCTGGATGCTGCAAAATGCGATAAAGGATAACAGTGGCATTATCTTTAGTAGTTTGATTCGCCACAACTACCACCCCCAAAAGCCAGTTCGCAATCAGCAAATGTTTTTCAGGGTCGCGAGGCGTGAGTTTGGTCTCTTCAATGACACATTGAATAAAGTCATACTATACCATTGCTATTATTAGATCATGGATGTCATCCACATTCATATCAATATTAACGCTATACTTGCCGGATTTTCTTTTCCATTTTCAGTGGCTGCCAACCTTTCGTCAACAATAGGTCCGATCACTTCAAGTAAATGCCTTCTATGTTTACCGACAGCACTTCCATATTTGCCAAGATACCACATTCGCAAACGATTAATTGATGGGAATGCGTCAAGGAACACATTACCATCACCTAGCTCCATGTAGATATCACGAGAAAGATGTTTGTATGTATCGACCAGTTCTTCATCCTTGGTAAACTCCGGACCCACAAAAGTGGTTATACTGGCAATGGCCACTAGGTGCTCAATAAAAAGACGCAAATTGTCCAGCTCCAATGGCTCTGTATGATAGTAATTAGCCCCATCTACAAGGCGAAGAGAATAAACGTGAAGCAATACATACCTTGATCATCCCCAAATATATCATGCTCTGCCGACATCAACTACCACGTTGTAAATAAGTCATACGTAAGTGGAACGATCATCCGGAATGATACATCAGGCATTCGCTATACATACTTGCCCCACAATGCTTGGCGTGTTGGCCATCATCTTCGCATTGGTGTATGTGATAATTGTACGGCGTATCTTTTCCGGGACAAATCTTCCTCTCTTTGGTGCATCAAGCAATAACCAAAGATCAAAGGTCTTGGTTGATCCAATTGTTGTTACAAGATGAGTACAACATATAGAACATCATACAGCATTAATGGTTACCTTTATCCTTCCTAGCTCAAAGTTAAAATCATCCTTACGAAGGGAGCGTGTATATTCTCCAGATATCACAGTATGTATCTAGCCATTATGCCACTGCATTAGCCGATGATCAAAAATAGGATCATGTATTACATACTCTTCCGTAGAGATGAACTCGAAACACAGGTCCTAGTATCGATGTCCACTTTTCAATGAAGGCTTTTGGATCTTTGCGGTACTCTCTTGAAGATCCTATTAGTGGGAATGTATAAGGCACCAATGGCGCTTCTTGCTTTTTCGAATGCGATCGAGACTACATAATAAAACGATGCATGATGAATCAGCTGCTATTCATTTGGTTGTGATGGTGATGAAAAGATGTTTGCTCTCGAACGACTTACTCGAGAAAGTGCATAAGCAGTAATAACAGTGCACAATGAAACTAGAGCAATTGAGCGTGTTTTAGCATGGGATGGGTCATTCAAGAAAGCAGTGATGTTTTTGGTGCTGAGTGTCGAGACAACAGTGGAGATAACTCCCGTATCAAGAAACGCCTTGTCCATGATAACGTTGTATTCAATGTGAACCCTAGTTCTTTATTGACCTCTTTTCTTTTATACGCGCATCCATCATCCCGCGAACCAAAGTCAAGTTTTATGCATGGTCAGCTTTTCACTATGCAGCCACTCCTTAAATGTTGGCATTGAATACAAGCTAGCTCTCGACATGCATGGCTGTGGCATTGAGCATGATAGCGTTTGGTTACCTTTTGATTTGGTAGGGGGAACGAGGGGTCCATTTTTGGCGTGCGTTTTCTTATGCAATGGTGTCTAATCTCCTGTTATTCATTACATCCTCACTTGGAGAACCACAGTCATCTCTTGCCATCGGCAATTTTGGTCAGCATATCATAAGCATACAAAAGTAGATATGAAAAAGTGCATCAAATCAAATGCGATATGTATGCCATTGCACAAAGAAGCAAAGCCAAATTGAAATCTTTTCCCCTATTGAATGAAAAATCATAGCACACCGCCTTGCTATATAAAATACCACCAGCAAGCATCTTGAGCTATGTAATAACATGCATATGTACGATTTGATAATATGCATACATCATGCACTGTATGCTTGACTTTAATCTTCATCTACGATCATTACGGCACTGTGCATGAGTCGTCCTCAGCCTTCGTCATAGCGAGATCACAAACAAATACAACAAGTTGTGTCATGGAAATGTGTATTAACTAGCGAGAGCTGATCAGGATAGAGCCAACTTGGTCAGCAGGGGTGATCTTTAGAGAGACGCTCAAGGGCATAGCAACAAAAGGATGGCCTTGTATGTCCATTACGGGGGGAGGTTAAACCAAAGGTGCTGCAGGATTGTGCGTATGAGGTGCATTATGTATCAATTTCCATTCACTCATGGTACCTTAGAACAAGTCACCATTCATCATTGCTGCAAATGGAGGGATCACTTCACTTTTTCTCTTCTCAATGTCATCCCACTTCCCACTCCTCCTTATTGTATCACAAAAGCCATATACTCCTTGCATGACCGATAATAACCGGACCGCTCCCATCTTCAAAGCAATAGTATGTAACCCACAAGCTAGTAAAGTCCAAGCGTGTAATAAAACAACAATGCTTTATTTCATCTAGCTATCTTGCTACATTGCCACCACCATCCTCGTAGTCGTCCTCCGTTATCATTCGTACTCGTTACCAGCCGTCAATCACATCGTCGCAAATATCAATAAACACACAAGTTGAAGAGAATGAGATCTTGCTTCCTTTTGAATCTCGTTGTCGTCATCATTGTCATTGCTGTAGA
Source organism: Lichtheimia ornata (assembly GCF_029851405.1). Taxonomy (NCBI): domain Eukaryota; kingdom Fungi; phylum Mucoromycota; class Mucoromycetes; order Mucorales; family Lichtheimiaceae; genus Lichtheimia; species Lichtheimia ornata. The sequence continues at coordinate 207,987 of NW_026695331.1, forward strand.
TGGGGTGATCATCGTAATCGTCATTGTTGTGAATGTGGTAATCATCGTAACCGTCGTCTCTACAAATAAGAAAGCAGGCAAGTTAGACCATCTGGTACCGGAATGATGACGATTTGGTAAACCGTTAGGCGATCCTCTCAAAGGAAGAAAGCAAATCAGAAGGAATTCACAACCCAAATCACCACCATACGAGCAACGTCGGGCGATCCCTTGTTCTTGAGAAAGCACTGCACGAATCACGCAAGGCCAGTTCGATCGATGGCAAGGAAGGACATCACTTACGTAGAGTCCAGGCTCATAGTTGTTCTCATTCATCCTCTCCAAAGAAAGAATGATCCCCAATCCAATCCTTCCAATCATTTCTCACCTCATGAAAAGAAATCCTCAAGGGAAAGAACGAGCCTATCACGAGAAGAGCGTGTTGGTTCAACACATTCACAGGCTGTTGCAAATCCCCTTTTACCTCAACACGGTGACCATGCTCTTCCAAAAATCCATCGTCATCGACCCGTCAACTCAACGCAGGACTATAGAGCCCTGGACGCGTTCCAAGAACCTTTTCCTTTTCCAGCACACTTGGCTAATGCAGAGCGACGCAGCGGCCACTTGATACAGGCTGGGACTTGAACCCAAAGAGATGATGATGATGCCCCCAAGTTGCATTGCCTGACCAAAGAAATCTATTCAATTCATTATTAGCACACACACAATAAAACCCCTTTGCATTGTTTGTTTAATTGTACTTGCTTTTTCCATATACACAAAGACCCGTTGTTGTTGGTTACTGGAAACCGAAAACCATGGTGTAGCATAGTTGAGCCGAAACAAAACGCCAAACCAGCCAAGGTCTTGAAACCGAACTTGCCCTCTATACAAGCTGACGCGTCAATGGAACCAATTCGGCTGCAACATTGGACTCTGAATGTACCTGTTGACACCAAGCGTAGAGCGGGAATAGCAACGAGCAAAAGGAAGCAACAGTATCGCCATGGCAACCACCAACCACCAACCACCAACCACGCTCATTCCTCAGCACTTGGACACACTCACTCCCTGACAATGCATGTTCAGAACTACATTAACACCTCACAGTCAACAAGAGCACTCTCTGATAACACATTACCTACCTTGATCGAGATGTCGTGAATGGAATAAGGAAAGGTAGGAGAAAATGAAGAGAAGCGTTGTCTCAAGTCGTGGAGCTGCTGTCCCCAAGTTTAAATCCCCTACTGCTATTACACTGAGGCCACTCAATTACCCTATACACACAACATCCACCCATCATCATCACCCTCACGATAGACAATAGGTACACGTAAATAAAAGATATGATCCTCACGAAGGGTGTGTGTCATTTCACGCTTTACATAACAATGATGATCCAACAGCTATTGCCTTACTACCAGGTCAGCTCAAATCGCGAAAGTTCCATGATGGAAATGATGGGATGGAGCAGGGCAGTCGTTCGTATGCATTGGATTGGAAATCAAGGTGTATGGGAGGAATGGGCTGCTGGCTGGCAGTTTACGAGTATATCCCTTTATTGATGGTAGGATCTATGCACTGTAAAATAATGCTTGTGATGGCCTTTGTAGACAAGTTTACAAATGAATAAAGCATCTTCCTTTTCATTTGGAATGGTCTCTCGGTATTTTATTGTCTCTTTTGAAAGGTGACTTTGCCCGATGGAAGATGGTTTCGGTTGCCTTCGTGGAAGATGATAGTTTCTTGTGGGGTTATTTGATAGCGTCGGAGGAGCATGGATAGGATTATTTTCGCTTGATGCATTGCAAACCAACGTCCACTACATATAACATCATGAAATTAGATATCGACTTCATAGAGCATGTTTACGTATCACTTACGGGCATGCATGGGTTCCTAAACCAAAAATCAAGAAATCTTCTCCAATCTTGGTTGATGGACGATCAATGCCAACAAAGCGGAAAGGTTTAAATTGATGATAATCACCCAAACCATCACGCTGCACGCTTGCATCTTGATGGTTGCCCCATAAATTAAGCAACACTTCTTGTCCTATAGGTCTTGGTTGTTAATAAAGTTCCGCTCCCATGATGGCAACGTTGTATCTTTACCAGGTTGAATGGTGTAACCGTTTGTAAAAGTGAACGGCGACTTGCCAATGTAAGTATGTGGATAGTCAAGAAAAAAGCTGCGTAGTCGCATAGTTTCACGACACACACTATCAAGCTTGACAAGGTCCTTGATTACTTCACCCGTGAATGACGTGACCAAATCTTCGGTATCATCAATGCCGGCACCATGGTGCTTCTCCAATACTTGCTTCTGCTCTTCCAGCAGCTCATCAATCACTTCTGAATGTTGCAAGATGCGATAAAGAATAACAGTTACATTATCCCTAGTTGATTGATTCCCCACAACTACTACCGCCAACAGCCATTTTGCAACCAGCATGTATCTTTCAGGGTCGGCCGAGGTGATTTTGGCCTCTTCAATGATACACTGAATAAAATCACCCTATACCAACCATTATTATTAGGTCATGGATATCATCCACATTCATATCACCAATATCACCACCTATATACTTGCCTGGTCCTCTTTTCCATTTTCAGCGGCTGCCAATCTCTCATCCACAATAGGTGCGATCAGTCGAATTAGATTTGTTCTATGCTTACGGACAGCGTTTCCATATTTGCCAAGGTACCACATTCGCAAACGAGAAATCGATGGGAATGTTTCAAGCAGCATGTTACCATCACCTAGCTCTATGGCGATATCACGAGCGAGATGCTTGTAGGTTTCGACAAGGTCCTCATCCTTGGTAAACCCTGGACCCACAAAATTGGTTATACTGGAAATGGCCACTAGGTGCTCGATAAAAGGGCGTAGATTGTCCAGTTCCAATGGCTCTGTACGATAATGATTAGTCCCATCAACAAGGTGGAGAGAATAAAAGTGAGGCAAATGCATACTTTGGGCATCCCCAATTAGATCATATTCTGCAGCGATCAACTACCATGTAAGCAAGGTATACATCAGTGGGACGATCATCAGGGATGATTCAGCAGCGGGCATGATCAATAACTAGATGCATACTTGTTCCACAATGCTTGGTGTGTTGGCCACCATCTTCGCATTGGTAAACTTGAGAATCGTACGGTGTATCTTTTCTACGACATAACTTCCACCTGATGGTGCATCAAGCAATAACCAAAGATCAAAAGTCTTAGTTGATGCAGTCGTTGTTCCATGATAAGTACATTGTGTCAAACGTCATACGGGATAGTTACCTTTTTCCTTGCTTGCTCAAAATTGAAATCATCCTTGCGAATACAGCGTACGTATTCTGCAGATATCACTGTATGTACCTAGCCCATTATGATTGCATTAGCCGTTGACCCAAAAAAGGATTATGGGTTATTACCCTTCCAAAGAGATGAGCCCGAAACATAGGCCCTAGTGTCGATGACCACTTCTCAATGAAAGCTTTTGGATCTTTGCGGTACTCTCTTGAAGATCCTATCATAGGGAATGTATAAGGCACCAACGGCGCTTCTTGCTTTTTCGAATGCGATCGAGGCTACATGGCAAAACAATACATGATTCAATCGCTATTCATTTGGCGGTGATGATGATGAAAAGATGCTTGCTTCCAAATGATTTACACGAGAAATCGCATAAGCAGTAATAACAGTGAAAAGTGAAACAAGGGCAACTGAACGTGTTTTAGCATGGGCTGGATCATTCAAGAAAGCAGTGATGTTTTTGTCGTTGAGAGTTGTGGTAATGCTGGAAACAATTCCATTATCGAAAAAGGCTTTGCTCATGATTACGTTGTGTGCAATAATGTGAAGCTCCTGGTTTTTTTTTACCTCTTGCCCTTTATACGCATATCATTTGTATGTATAGTTTGTTATGTGGACAACCAAGTATCATGCACTACTCCTTGCATTTCGCTGGCGAATACAAGTTTTTTAGGAATACATGTGGCATATTAGCATGGGGGGGGGTGTTTGATGGTTTATGATTTGGCAGGGAAAAGGATTTCAATTTGGCGTTACTTTATGCAATGGTATCTCCTTTCCCATCATTGTTCATCACACTCTCACTTCGCTAACCTATACACGCGTCTCTTACTAGTGGCAATCGTGGTTAGCATATCATAAGCATCAAGCTGGTATAATAAGAATACATCGAGGTCAAATGTGATATGCCATTGCATAAAGAAGCAGCCCAAATTGAAATCCTTTTCCCTGCCAAATCAAAAACCATCAAACACCCCCTCGTGTTATTATGCCACCATCAAGCATTTAGAGCCGATCACATACATATGTACGTTGGATTTGGCTATACATACATGCATTGCTGTATGCATCATGAGTTAACATCTATCGACGTTTACAAAACCGTGGACGTGCCGATCTCAGTATTCGCGATAACAAGATCACGAGCAAGTACAACAAGTAGTAGCGAGAGCTGATAAGGATAGAGCAAACTTAGTCAGGGTAGGTTAGCAACAAAATGGTTACCTTGCATGTCCATTACAGAAGAGGCCAACCTAGAGGAGCTACTACAAGATTGGGTGCATGTGAGGTGCATTGGTCATTTTTAGCTCTCCCGATCTCATATGCCATTACTGCATGTTCTTCGGAGATACGCTATACGTATTAAATGAAGAGATTATGAAAGACCAATGCAAGGCATTGATTCAAATGAATACTTGCGACACGCGTCTTCACAACACAGGTATGTAGTATCGGCCATCGTAGTACTGCGCGTTTATTCACTTGTCAATCACACGGCGGAACTCATGTAAGGTAAACTTTCTTTATGTGTCGCATCAAGCAATAGCTTAATATCAAGAGCCTAGGTTGGTAAAATCACTTGAGCTAAAACCTCATTCACAGCAAAAATAAGGATACTTTCTTGCCCACTTTTATTCATTATTGCACAATCAAACATGGTACGTATATAATCGGGTATGCCAAAAATGATCAGCGCATCTGATATCGTATATGTGTTCACTAAGACTAAGGCCTGACTTTTGAGATACGTCGATGGCCATTCTCTGCTGCAGTTAAAAGTTACCCCATTGGTCGTTCTCCTTGCAACACAAAGCAATTTTACCCCTCACGCATCATGCACACTTTCATGCACGACACTTTCGGACGAACAGATCATTTTCGACTCATCGGCCGTATCATAATTAACTTGAAAAGATTTCTGTACGGGCTATCATAGCCAACCTTACTATGCGTAAGGCCACCAATAGGATTGACTTTGAGCCCTGCCCTCTCGGTCTTGTTACGCAAACAGATCCTTCTGCATCTTTGTTTTAATATAAGTGGGGCAATTGCCAATGAACAAAGACCACTTTCATATAGCATCACGCTTTATAGCATATGGGAAACATAGAGGCACGGATAACTCAAATAGTACAATCGATCTTGGGACCTTTATGATTTCACTATACTCTAAGCGCGATGGAGCTGTTCCTTTTTAACGGATGGAGCACTATAAGCAAGGTGAAGAACTGAGTGAAATGGTACGCGGTGGTTACACGCACACGTCTTTAACAGGCTGCTGCACAAATGGGATGATGATGGCCTTTAGGAAGGTACGTAAACAACATTCAATAAAGAAGATGTTTCAAGGTACGTGTATGACAAGTGATGGTTCGATATCACATTTGGATGCAGGAGATCGAGATGCATAAAGCAATTTGCATAAACCCAATCAACCCAATGAGCACGGACATGACCATGAGATGTACTAGTTTGGCCACTCGTCCCCAAACTCGTCTTTTCGCTTAAGATCAACTCACTCGTTACGGAATCAAAAAGGCATTTATTGCTTACAAGGCCGAGCTTGGAAACATTTTTAGTGTTGCACCAACATCTAAGCTATAATCCACAAGCAACAAAAGGAAGAGGGATATAAACTAGCTAAGTCCAAGTGGGTAATAAACAATGCTTCTAGCTACTTTGCCATGGTCAGCTTCATCCATCGTAGTCGCCATGATCATGTGAGCTATCCAAAACACATAAAAGAAAAGATTGGGATCTTAGCTGCTTCCTTCTAAAGTCAACGAGATGCATTGGAAGATCCATCATGTAACCATCATCTTGCCAAGAGGAAGGTAAGCCATGCTTGTCTGTGTCATTGTTGTTATATGCAGATGACGTCGTTGTAGTTGTCCTTGTCGTCCCTATAATAAAAAAAATCAATCTTCAGAATCACATAACCACTTGATACCATCACTTTCATTGTCCCAAGGGCCCATAGCCGTTCTCATTCATCCTCTCCAAAGGACGAATGATTCCCATCTTTCCAATCCTCAAGGAATACCTACCAGCATATATCACGAGAAGGGCGTGTAGTGTGCATTGATGATGTCAAGTGGCCAAAAGGTACAGGCTGGGAATCGAACCCAAAGAGATGATGATGCCCAAAATAGCACTACCTGACCAAAGAAACCTATTCAATTCATTATTAGCACACATACACAATAAACGCTCTTTCATTGTTTGCTTCATTGCACTTGCCTTTTCCATATTCATAAAGACGCGTTGTTGTTGGTAACTGGCAACCGAAAACCATGGTGTAGTAGTGTAGTTGAGCCGAAACAAGAAGCCAAAGGGCTAACTTCTAGAGACCAAACTTGCCCTTTATACAAGCTAGCACGTCAATGGAACAAGTTCGGCTGCGACATTGGGGTTTCAATGTACCTTGTGAGTACCACAAAGGAAGAGCGGCATAACAACGAACAAGAGCGGCGATATCACCATGGCTACAACTAACCACTGCGTAGTCTACTTGTGCAAATTCAGTACCATTTGAGTACCTCGCAACCAGCAAGAGCATTACCTTGATGGGGATGCCGTGAATGGGATAAAAGGAGAGGGAGAAAGAAAACGCGCATGTTTCAAGTCGTGGAAATTGATGGGCGAACGACCCAGTCCGCTCCCCTGGCTATATCCCCTTTATGCAGCCTGGGCATGGTAGGACACTATGCACTTTGTGATGGCCTGTGTAGACAAGTTTACAAGTAAATAAAGCATCTTTCTATTCATTTGGAATGGTCTCTCGGTATTTTATTGTCTCTTTTGAAAGGTGACTTTGCCCGTTGGAATATGGCTTCGATTGCCTACGGGGAAGACGATCGTTTCTTGTGGGGTAATTTGGTAGCGTCGGAGGAGCATAGATAGGATTGTCTTTGTTTGGTGCATTGCAAACCAACGTCCACTACACATAATAGAATGAGATTAAAAGGTCGATTTCACCGAGCATGTTTGTTACTTACGGGCAGGCGTGGGTTCCTAAACCAAAAAGCAAGAAATCTCCTCCAAGCTTGGTTGATGAACGATCAATGCCAACAAAGCGGAAAGGTTTAAACTTGTCATAGTCACCCAATCCATCATTTTGCATCGATGTACGGTTATGGTTCAACCACATGTTAAGCAACACATCTTCTCCTGGATGACATTTTTTTTGTTTAGCAAATTTTCGCTCAAGTGGGTGGTATTGATCCTTCTTTACCTGGATTAATGGTGCACGTGTTTGTTAAAGCGAGAGGCGACTTCCCAACATACGTATGTGGTAGATCAATGTAGAAGCTGCGTAGTCGCATGGCTTCACGACACACGCTATCAAGCTTGACAAGGTCCTTGATTACTTCACCAGTGAATAGCGTAGCCAAATCTTCAGCATCATTAACGTCGGCACCATGATGCTTCTCCAATACTTGTCTCTGCTCTTGTAGCAGCTCATCAATCACTTCTGGATGTTGCAAGATGCGATAAAGGATAATAGTCGTATTTTCGGTAGTTGTATGACCCGCTGAAGCAATCATTACCAAGATCCATCTCACAGCTATAATGTATTTGTCAGGGTCGCTGGATGTAATTTCGCTTTCTTCAATGATATCTTGAATAAAATCTTGCTATATACACCATCATCATTGTTTAGATCATCGACATAGTAACGTGCACACATGTCAATATGGGCTGCTGTATACTTACCGGATTCTCTTTTCCAGTTTCAGCGGCTGCTAATCTCTCATCAATAATAGGTTTGATTGCACGAAGCAATCGCTTTCTATGCTTGTCCACCGAGTTGCCATGTTTACCGAGATACCACATCCGCAAACGGGAAATCCATGGAAACGCCTCAAGGAATTCATTACCATCGCCTAACTCGGATCCAACATCAACTGCAAGATGCTTGTACGTTTCGAGTAAGTCTTTATCCTTGGTAAGCCCAGGACCAACAAAATTGGTTGCACTTGCGATAGCCAGCAAATGCTCCATTAAAGGGTACAAGTTCGCTATTTCCGATGGTGCTGCTCAATGATGATTAGCATCATAACGTAAAGCGTAAAGAAGATGAAACAAGACATACTTTGGGCATCTCCTATCATCTCATGTTCTGCAGCGATCAGCTAATACCATTTTAAAAGAGATAAGGAAGGATTAATAAAAGGCACCGGTTTGAATGGATCGTACTTGTCACATACTTGCTTCACAACACATGGAGTATTATCCAGCATCTTTGTTCTGGTAAACTTGATAGTCGCATGGCGGATCATGTCTAAAGTAAACCTTCCTCCTAATGGCGCATCAAGCAATAGCCAAATATCAAAGGTCTGGTTTGGTGCAATCGTTTGTGTGAGCATTAGTATGCGCTGCATATTAGTAATCATTACCTTGCTCATTCCTTGCTGAAAATCAAAATCCTTCTGAAGACAATACACGTGTTTGCCAGAGACCACCGTTTGTATCTAATCATGCCATCACATTGAGTATTCATCAATGGGATGGTGATGGCTTTGCATTATTACCCTTCCAAAAAGATGTACTTTATACACATCCCCTAGTTCGCTTGACCACTTTTTAATGAAAGCTTCTGGGTCTTTGCGATACTCTCTTGAAGATCCTATCAGTGGGAATGTATATGGCACCATCGGCGTATCTTTGTTTTTCGAATGCGATCGAGACTACATACAAACATAGCAAAACGATTCATGATCAATAGCTGCATTCATTGGTTTCGCTGATGAAAAGATGTTTTGCTCGAAAAACGACTTACGCGAGAAAGCGCATAGGCAGCAATAACAGTGCAAAATGAAACAAGGGCAACTGAACGTGTTTTAGCATGACTTGGGTCGTTCAAAAAGGCGGAGATGTCTTTGTTGTCGAGCGTTGAGAGGACACCGGAGACGATTTCATTGTCGAGGAGGGCTTTGTACATGATAATTTGTGCCAAGTAGAGCTACCGGTATTTCTCTTTCTTATCGAGGTACGCTCTTTTATAATGACAAGGCGTGTGATACAATGAGCCAAGGCTGATATAAGCCTTGTGCCGACATGAGCCTTGTACTACCACTCTACTCCACACTCAAAAACGATGCTTACATATTATACGTCTCACGCAAAAGCTCACCTCCCATTATCAATTAGAACGAAGCATCATGGTAAATGTAGTTTATGTATGATACCTGTGAGTAGCCACAATCTCACCCAATTGCGTAGAAAGTCACCCCACGGCAACACTGTAGTATCACAGGAAGCACCGACCAATGTCTTCAGCCACGTCACGTTGCTGACAAGTACCTGCATTGCGTTAGTATAATGCATTTGTGTTTCACACTCTCATCTCTGCTTCGGGATAATGCGATGGGAAGGCTTCAATAGAGTTTTGCTAATTTCACCAGCGAATGACGGCTTAGTTGGACACGCACTAATGCACTTCAGCTTGGCCATGACCCGCATTAGGTGGAAGAATTCAATGTTTGTTCGTGTGTCAAAAGAGCAACTCTCTTTTTTTTTGCTGTTGTCCCCCAAACATTCGCACGACTACCCATAATATCAACATCGACCACAACATTAGCCAGCACGCAACGCAGCTGCATCCATTTTAGAAGGAGCATATATCCTTTGAGCCTGAACAAGTTGGCATCATCATCATTTGTAGAATGCATAATCTAAAAGAGGTTTTGAATTTCAATGCTGGCTGTTGTTGTTGTGAATAAAGTTGTAGTTTAGATTTGTCACGGGATCATGTATGATAACAACAGTGGAGACTATGTACAAATTTCCCGCCATGTGTGTACTACAGCAGATAGCATGCATTTTTCATGCATGTGTTGCTGAGATCAAGGGGAGAATTGGAAGTAGCTATTACTGGATTGGATCAGGTGCTGTGTGAAGTAATTCCCAGTTTTCAGTCGCGTTAGATCCAATAGCTGGTATGTGCGCACCAATGACAAGCACGCAGCATTGCCTCTTGGAGGAATCATAGCCAAGATAAGTAGTCTCATTGCGCTCAGCAGCGACACGGGCCGTGGGGTTCCGACGAGTCATTTTTCAAAGCCGCTTCAGTGCCACGAGCGACCCTTTATCGCAATACCGAGGTTCTCTCTTTCCACACACACTCCACTCTCTCTTTTCCTCTCATTCCTGCATTGCTCCCATTTTGAGGAGGTCGTCGCATTCCCGTGATGGAAAATGTCCAATCTTCACTTGCACTAGCGTCACAACTTGTAGAAAGTGGTCAAGTCAAGGTAACAGCATTACTGCAACCCTCTAATGGAGCTCCCAAACACACACACATGCACACAAAGTCCATAATGTTGACATTACTCATTTTATATAGGAAGCGTATCTGGCGTATCTATCGTTGGCTGAGCAGGCACTCAAAAGCTTGTATGATGTGCGGTTTGTTCATTCTTGTAAGTATCAGCACATGTTTTGCCAAGACAACAATCTCACACAAAGGATGTTGCATTGTTTTCCGACAGCCATTGTATCCAGGCCAAAGAACTATCCTGCATCCTTGTCGACTCTACATACATGTTTATCCCATATCGACACCATCATTGAAAAGCATGCAACGGTTCCCATGGCAGCACCTCGACCCACCACAACAACAACTCCTTTGATGACCCCATCATCCTCCACCCCTAAGACAGCACCTCCACCCTTGCCACCCAAACCATCGAGGATACAGAAACCAAGCGTACCACCCAAACCTGTGTCATTGTCACGACCTGCTTCACCCACCAAAGAATTGGGTAAAGGTAATGGAGATATTGGATGCCATCCAGGAAAGAAACTTATGCACGTGTTTGTGTTATGTCATAGTGAACCAGCATCATCCTTCATATGACAACATCAGTGCTCCGGGTACAGATACACTTAAAGTGCCCACACCTCGTATTCACGATCATCATCATCAACAACAACATCAGCCATTACCACCACCAACATCCTACAACAACACTTTCGAACAAAGGCCACTTAGTGCTCCGCAACAAGCGACGCCGCCATCCACCGATACCCACCAAAGTCGGCGACCCCGTTCCGAATATCCGAAAGAGAATGATGTTGATGACAACAACAATGACGACTTGATTACAGCCATTGATGATGGAACCATTGATCCAACACATCTTGTACCGGCACAATCCAATGCAGGCGATAGTTTGAGCCCCCCAACATCCACGGCGTTGAATACGGATCATATCCCCTTTATCCCAGTGCCACCCCTGTTATCGACCCATCGTACATTGCAGGCAAGGTTGGATGAATTGGAGATGACATTAAAGGAGTACAAGGGACGTAAACAGCATCTCCTGTTACAACAAGAACAAGGTGGTGATTATGATACACAAGAACAAGAGATTGAATTGGACAGAGTCATACTACAATATACGGGGATGGCAGCCGAAGTGAAACAAACATTGAATCGCGTACGCACATTATACATGACGGCAGCCACCATCCCGACGGTGTTACAATTCCCACCTTACATGATTGCTTATCAGGCAACATTGATTGAAGCTGCATTGTTTTACGCTATCCCGCCACGTGCATTATTGGAACATTCAGCCAAGCATCCACATCCACGCATTGTAGCATCAACCGACTTTTTCAATTATCTCACACGCGTCATTGAACACAGCATCCTTTTACCACAAGAAGCTTCCTCACGTGCTCAACATATCAACCATTGGATTAAGGTGGCTGTCAAGTGCCTGGAACTCAACAATTACCAGACACTAAAAGCAATTGTCTCAGCTCTCGGTACACCACCTGTTCAACGCTTACGTCGCACATGGGCTTACATTCCCAAGAAGAGCATGGGCAAATTGGATGGATTGAATGAGCTCATGAGTGAGAGTGACAATTATGGACAATATCGTACGCATATGGGGATGGTGTCTTGCTCTTCCATTGCCATGTCAGTCAGCGGTGGTGCCAAGAGCGTGGCTAGTATTCGAGCCGAGCATTACAAGAAGCCAACAGTGCCCTTCCTTGGTACATTTATCCATGATATGACGTACCTTATTGCAGCTACACCCAATACCAAAACCGGGCAATTGGCCGATGACCCGCGCGTTCACGAGATCCTGCATGCTATGGAGATGTTTCAAAAGGGTCCTCGTTACACAATGACGCCACCTGCATGGTATCTAAAGGCTTCACAGAAACACCATCATCATCATTTACGTACTGGTGCCATTTCAAGTGCATTGCAACGAAGTGCATCGGGTATCAGTCGTTTCAGTGGTGGCATGTTTGGACTTTCAGGGAGCAGCGATGGTGACGATGACAGTGTACGAGATAGCCTTCTTGGTGATGATGACAACATGGATGAGCAGCAGCAAATGATCACTCAATACTTGTTGATGCGATCTTGGGTCAATCAAAACACTGTGGATGAGCTTAGTATGTTGCGTGAACCACCTCGTCAGGCCAATACGAGCAATGCCAGTGGAGGAGGCACAAGCATGAGTCGTGGATATAGCCAACATCGTAGTACGACAGGCAGCAATTACAACAACACCAATTCGATGGTGAGCACTGGAAGTTCATCGTTGATGCGATTTAGCACTGGAAGTGTATCCATGAATGGAAGTACGCCTGCTGGCAGTCGTGGAACAAGCATGGAAGAGTATTCATCCACTCCCGATAGCACAAGTGATGAAGGTGCTATTACCAACAACAAAGCAAGTAGTGGATTTTGGCCTTTCCGACGAAGCACAGATACCCATCGTCCAAGTTCAGAACATCAATCAAGTAGTCGCAATAGTAGCAACAGCACTGAATCACGATCTTTGCCTCGTTCCAATATCGATACAGGGGAGACCAATAGTACTCAATCAGCACCTCCAGCAGCACCTCCACCTCATATTCCACCACGTCCTCCTCCACGTCGAGATTTACAACCCAACAATGACGAATTCAAGAATGCTCTCACAAACCGCCTTCAAGCTCATGTCGCTGGTCGACAATCATAAAACAACTCATCCATCCTTCTTTTCATACCCTTCCCCTCACCCACTTTCTTCATTTGTACAAACTTTCCCTTGTTTGCTCATCCACATTTCTCCACCTTGTATTTTTATCATTTGTCAGCATGTCATCAAGATAGAAACAAAGAAAAATAAATCTCATCTGAAACTTTTCACTCATATGAGATGCCACAGCTTCAGGGATAATCAAGCAGCGTCAAGTTGGTCTTTATATTTAATCTTTATTAATACATTTTGTATGCTAGTAGTTGGAGGCCTTAGGATTCCATGTTTCCCATTGTGGGTTCGCCTAAGCTGTTCCCTTAGTTTTAGCTTATAGATACAAAAAAAACCCAATGACTTTACCTTGCTTGTATACGCCTCACTTGATCCATACCACCAAGTGTAACGACAGGGTTGTTGATGCCGCGTCGTCTGTAGCCTTCATTCTCCATCATCCGTTCGTGTTCGATATTCGCATTGCGTCGTTGTTGTCGCTATAAAAACATACATGCATGTGTGAGTGGATGGATGATAATAGAAAATGGGTTAAACTTACACCTAAGAGTATCATCACTACAATGACCACCTTAAGCTTGCGTTATAGTTTCTGTTGCTTTCAACTCCTTCAAGCCTGCCGATGATCCTTTGCGTGGTCCCGAGTATCCAGAGTCGAATGCGATAATTGGATATCTTTTGCTGATCATCTCTCGTTGGATCTCTATTACAGATCGGCATAAATCGGCTGTACTCGATTGATATACTCGACACTTACGCTTGCTTAGCCTTTGCGCCGTTTTCTGTTCCATATTCAAGGTCGAAGGCTTCTTAATTTCGTGATGGAAATGGATGGCGTACTTGAATCCGCCATTGAGAAATAATGTTGGCCACCTCTTCCCGCTGTTGTTGACGACTTTGAACAATTGCCAGCTTAGAATGTTGTATCTTTCAACATGATGTAAAAGCAGTACCAAGTGGAAGGCGGGATAGATGAACGAGAATTGAGTAGTACTGTGTTTGATGGGTCGCTCTTTTCAACGAAGACCAGATTCTATCGCTTCAGTCGAGCGTTGTTGCCAAGAATAGCAGAATCTGTTGCTGAATAAGATCCATGTCGAGTGCATCATGTATCAGGATGCAATTGAGTACGTTGTCTTTTGTATTCACGTATATTGCGCCTTGCTTGAACGATGTCAATCCTGGGAAGGCATTTTATCGCCATTATGCCGACTGTAGTAGACTGTGCTACCTAATCCAACATTGCAAATGTATCTCTTGAGGAAGCTATATCAGAAGAAATATGAGTATTGCTTCATCAAGAGAGATGATTAAGCTTTACCTTAATAAAAGAGCCAAATATCACAATGACAACAAGCACAATGGCAGTAGGATAACAATGAAAGGCCTAAGTTGTCATTGATATGAGTACATGTATCGCTCACAAAATAAGACCATCCCATCATGATACTCACCAAGGGCTTTTTGAAGGTGTCAGCAATCATAGAGCGATATGATGGAAGAGAGAAAAGAGATGCGTGGGGGTGTGATAGTAGGCGACAACATCCTTGTTTGTACATATCTGGACGGTGGGCGTGGGTATTTCTGTGATCACAATGAATGATAAAATGCTTGTTGAGAATGGTGAGGAGCTGATAGGCCGATGAGCCGCCGAGACAAAGAGCATTGGTTGGTGTGACGCATAATTCAGGGTCGAGATCAGACGATGAAATCAATCGGCTATCATGCTGTGGTCAAATCCCACGAAATAAGACGTTGTTGCTCGAGAGTTGTTTATGTGTAGAATGGTCGTTACTGAAAGGAAAATCGATGGCACCTTCCATTCTTGCTGATGACGCGATAAAGTAACATGCTTATCCCAATCACTGCACTTGATTGCATCCATCCATCCATAACCATTGCAAATCCAATATTGCAGCTGAAATGCTTCCTTTTCCACCCAGCCGTTAGTCTATATCGCTGCTCAACCAAGTGAAGATCGCTTGTATTGCAAGACACTCGAAGGTTGCATGGCAACATCCAAATAGAATTACGCCGTATGCTTCACTATGTGATGAACGCTGTTAATCACCACCTCGAGATGAATAAACCAATGCATTCTTCTGTACCTTGATATAAATAGTTGAACCATAATACAGAATCTCTTGTACAAGTGTGCTGTTGGATAATAGCGCGTGTATTGATGCATGAAGGGATGATGATGATGATGATCGTATTCCAAGGCTGTTGCGTATTAGATAAAGCTGACGGGGATGCTGTATTCCAACACCACGCAAACACTTCTTGAAACAGGCTCGTCATTGTCACCAAGCTGAGAAGAAGAACTAGAGCCTTAGTTGCTTTGCATGACTTGAATGCCGAAATGTGTCGAGTACACGCTGTCATTGTTTGAGACGAGGAAGTTGCTGTGGATGTCAATGACCCGTTGAGCGAAATGCAGTCGACGTGGAAGAGGAGCAAGCACTGAATTTTGTATGCTGCCAGCAATGTTACACCCCCGGCCCCACACGCATCCCATGCATTGATTTACATGAGTACAACCGGTAATCCTGTAATGACCCCTCGATGACAATCATATGGCAGCATTATATATGGGTTGCTTAGCAATACAGTACGTGTCTACTTGCTACGCTGATATTGGCCATGTTCAAATGTATCAATGGTATCTTACAAAGCTCGTTGCAGTCGTCTTCAAGTAATTGAGTATTGCCAATGGTGATAACATCTTTCTTTATGTTCATTTTGATATGTTTGGGAATGGGGAGGGCAATAGGTGAAAGGTCTCTTCTGTAGAGCGTAAAGCTAAAGAGGATTCATGCGGCGGGACAAATACCTTATTCTACTATCCGCTTGACCAGCTCACTCCACTTGTTCACCTCCTTCACACTCCACACCTTGGCTCTTGTTTCCTTTCACACACACATTCACACACGCCAACCTCTATCACACGAATGAACTTGACAAGAACCATTTCCAACTCTGGTCATGCTCCAGGCTTCCTCTATGCAGGCTTCAACCAAGATTACGGCTGCTTCTCAACAGGTCTCGATAAAGGGTTTCGAGTGTATAACTGCGATCCGCTCATTGAACAAGCACGAGTTGGTACGTGGTACCCATGATTGGTTTATTCAATGGAAAACTCATGGACTAGAATGTAGAATCAGCCGATGGAGGATTCGGGATTGTGGAAATGCTGTATCGCACCAACTATCTTGCACTGGTGGGCGGTGGACGTAACCCAAGGTATCCTCCCAACAAGGTGATCATCCATGACAGTATCAAAGGCAAGCCCGTATTGGAACTTGAATACAAGAGCAATGTCAGGAGTATCAAGCTACGGCGGGATAGGCATGTGTGTTTTCTTTATGCAGAACAAAGACCAAGTATAGCTAATAACATGATCCTATATTAGGCTGGCAGTGGTGTTATCCAACAAGGTCTTTGTATATCAATTCAGCGTTGAGCCTCGGTTACTGTACACGTTTGAGACATGCGACAATGATCGAGGACTAGCAGCAATATCATCTGAGCCAAATCACGGGGTCTTGGTGATACCAGGACGACAGCGGGGTCATTTACAAATTGTTGATCTTGATTCCCTTGGATACCAGTGGCCATCAACAACAACTACTACAGCACCCGGATCCAACAATGAAATCAATGTCAACGTCAGCATCATCGCTGCTCATTCTGGCAGGTTGAGTTGTGTGGCCTTGAATCGGGATGGAACCAGATGTGCTACAGCCAGCGACAAAGGTACCTTGATTCGCGTATTCAACACCATGACAGGATCGCTCTTGAATGAATTACGACGTGGCATGGATCGAGCTGAAATATACTCTTTGGCATTCAATCATGATTCTACTCGGCTATGTGTGTCATCCGACAAGGGCACTATCCACGTCTTCAACCTTGATCCATCTGTTGTTGTCGATCATCATACCCCAAAAAGAGGTCCCACCTATGGTGAAATCGTCGTATACCCAGCCTCACTTTCTGCCAAGGAACATGGTCTCACCGATAGTGGCAATCGTGGCAGCAGCCTTAGTTTTATGAAGGATCTGCTTCCAAAGTATTTCAGCAGCGAATGGAGCTTTGCACACGCCAAGATTGTTACAGAAAGTCGCTGCATCGTTGCATTTGGCGAAGAAAGGAATACCATTATAGGTAATGCGCGCTTTTCTCATCCATACACACACGCACATGCATACACAGGATTTACTAAAATAATGACATCTTCTACACTCTATAGCGATCTGTGCTGATGGCAGCTGGTACAAATTTTGCTTTGATCCAAGGAAAGGAGGAGAATGTACTCGAGAGTCCTTTGAACGTTTCTTGAAAAATGAAGATTAAAAGTGATTATCAACCCGACAAGGTTCATTGTTTCATGCAGTATCGTATCACCCACAATGAGAGTCGTTTGTTACTAGAAGCACGAAAACGTGCAGCTGCAGTTAATAACAACCACATGCATAATCAAAGGGTTCATTGAAGCGGCAAATGACTCGGCTTTGCTCCCACATGTCTTTTAAGCTGATGAAAAATGGTTCTGCACCCAATGTGTACGCATTCCCAACTCGTCATCATCATCCCGGTTGTCGGTTCCATGGCTTTCGGTGATCGATTATAAGCTTCTTATTATGCAGGTTCAATAAACCTAAAGCTTAGACACATACATAGCTTATATTCTTCAGCCATGTACATACATACACATCTCTAATACAAAACACCTTGAACTTGCTTTTCAAATGTATGCTGACATGATTACTTGTGATCTATTATTTCTCAACATGCAAAAAGAGGCTTGTATGGTGTGATGCAGCTTTACCACAGGTTGATTAGGAATGGAACTATATCATGGATGGCCCGTGTAAGCCGATGGTATGAGTAAAATTGTATCCTTGAATTGCTTGACAAGTGATGAAAAGTTTTGATTTTGCAGAATGAAGACGTGAGTATAAATACAAGTGATGGATTAACAAAGATCCACAATCATAACACAACTAATTATGATCCCTTACAGTGGTTGGATTTTTGCTTTGGTTCCATTCTTGTCAAGTGTTGAGGCTCTCCCAGCTGCAGGGTCTTCCCCCATCGAGTTGCCGGTGCGCTGGATGTACCGCAATCGGAACGAGGATAGCATTGGGATGATGCGTGCTGATCTGCCGAGCGAAAAAATCTACTATGATAAAGAAATCCTAGAACCTGCTGTGGAGCTTGGCATCGGCACACCACCACAAAACTTCTACTTGAACTTTGACACGGGCAGCTCAATCACGTGGTTTCCTTCTCAATCTTGCACCCAAGATGATGGTTGTATGTCTGATAGACGTAAGTACATCACAACATGAGACTTTTTTCTTATTCAACACAAACTCACGAATACGTACAATAGATTTCAACCCCAAGGATTCATCTACCTATAAGGACCTCGATACTGAATTCCATGGCCTATATGGGTCAACTGAAGCTTATGGAGACTATTTCAAGGATACGGTGCAAGTTGGCGGTGTATCGTTACCCAATCAGCAAGTTGCCCAAGTTAACAAGCAAACAGGCACCTTTGCTGACCAATACGGTCATGACAGCTTCACTATGGATGGCATCATGGGTGCTGGTTTTGGCGAAACAGGGCCCACCATCCCCATGGAGCTCTACAATAATAAGCTTATCCCAAAGCCTATGTTCTCGGTGTATACGGGCGAATTAGGTGGAAGCTCTGGATCGGTTGTTTTCGGAGGTGTCCATGACAACAAATCGCTCAATGTAACAGGTGCACGTGATGGTGAAGAAATGTGGTATACTAAAGTACGCACATTGGATGTGGATGGCGACAACGTGTTGTCGTTCAATGACGATGTTTATTGGCTTGTGGATACTGGTACAAGTCTCAGCCGTCTTCCTAAGGATGAAGCTGACAAGTTGGCCTCCAAACTTTTTGGGGATGATGCTACATACAATGAACCCCTTTACACTATCCATAACTGCTCAAAGTATCTATCTCAATCATGGGCTATCACTTTGACCCTCCCCAATGTCGATGGCGGAGAATTTGAGTTGACATTCAATCCCCAAGATGTATTGAACGCTCACGCGGGTGGTACTTGCACGTTTGGTTTTGCAACAGAAGACTTCCCCATTCTAGGCAACATGATGTTGCGACGCTACATTACAGCATACAACTTTGACGAAAAGACCGTTGGCTTTGCTCTGAAATAATCCCGTTGTATAGGGTTGTCATTGAAGTTTCTCCTTATCAATAATAAAGCCAACCCCAATTCTTCTATATTACTAGGTCCGAGAAGAGGCTTCTATTACTGCACATCTTGATGCAACCTTACCACAAAAGATAGATTGATTAGAAATGCAACCATGGTGACCACCCGTATTAGCCGGTGTATGAAAAATTGTGCCTTGAAATGCTTCGCAAGTGATGAGAGGTGATGCCATTGCAGAACATGAAATGAGTATAAAAACAAGTAACATGGAGCGATTTGACGTGATAGAAAATCATCACAATCATAACATAACATTATGCTGCTTTCTTCCTGTGTTTGGCTATTTGCATTGGTTCCTTTCTTATCAAGCGTCTCAGCTCTTCCAGCAGCAGGGTCATCCCCAATCGAGTTACCGGTGCGCTGGATGCAACGGAATGCGAATGAAGATAGCGATGGGATGATGCGTGCTGATATCCCTAGCGAAAAGTTATACTTTGATCAAGAAACCTTGGAGCCTGCTGTTGAAATTGGGATTGGTACACCACCCCAAAACTTCTATCTGATGTTTGATACGGGCAGCTCAATCACGTGGTTCCCTTCTACATCCTGTGGTTGGCTGAATGGATGCAAGTCCAATAGACGTAAGTATCAACAATCGCAAGGCCCATGTATCGTTCAATGCACCACTCACGAATATCAAAGATTTTAATCCCAAGGATTCATCCACCTACAAGAATCTCCATTCCCGTTTTTATGGCGTGTATGGATCGTTGACAGCGAATGGCTACTATTTCACTGATACAGTGCAAGTTGGAAGTGTATCGATTCCCAATCAACAACTTGCCGAGATTTACCAGCAAACAGGCACGTTTGCTGGTCAAAGTATGGATGGTAGTTTTACCATTGATGGCATTATGGGTGCTGGTTTTGGCGAGACAGGGCCCACCATCCCCATGGAGCTCTATAACAATAAGCTCATCCCCAAACCAGTGTTTTCAGTATACATGGGCAAATTAGGTGGAAGCTCTGGCTCTGTTATTTTTGGTGGTGTCCATGACGACAAATCACTCAATGTGACCGATGTTCGTCAAATCAATGATAAATGGTATGCCAATGCCCGCCAAATAAGTTTGAATGGCGACACCATAGCAACGTACAACAGCAAGGTCAACTGGCTTGTGGATACTGGTACAAGCACCAGCCGACTTCTTAAGAGCGAAGTTGACAAGATGACCTCTAAACTTTTTGGGAATAATGTCGTAACCAACGGCGCCATTTACTACGTCAACAATTGCTCAAAGTATCTATCTCAATCATGGACCATCACTTTGACTTTCCCCAACGTGGATGGTAATGGAGACTTTGACATGGAATTTACCCCACAAGATGTATTGTCCAAAGGCCGTAATGGTTATTGTATCTTTGGTTTTGGAGCATCCAATCATCGCGTTTTAGGCAATTCGGTGTTGCAACGCTATATTGCGGCATTCAACTTTGATGAAAAGACTGTTGGATTCACCCTAAAGTAATCATCCTATCATAAATAGCAGTGGAAGTTAATAAAGTCAGTGGCCCAATTCTATATGAGTATGTATCAGGGACCCTATTTGATGTCATCTAATGATGATGCGAAATGCTCAATGATGCGAGTTTGTCGTCATCGAGGCGATCGATTCATCCAAAATAGTAAAGACATGATCAACAGGGGCTCGATCATATGCAGCCGGCTCCCATATTTGAACAACTCTTTATGCATCTACTAAGGGTAGTTTCCACTGAAAAGGCAACTCCTACTTCTGTAATCCTAAATAAACCTCCCCATCCAATACATGACATTGACGATGACATCCTTTCTTTACCGGCTTTTCGGATGGGCGATACTATACAAACGAAAGAGAACCATTGTGAAGCCAAATTTGATCTTTTGTTGATGAGATACCATCAAAGAATGTAATTCTATTAGAATTGTAAACAACTCATGACGACCTTTATCATGGGAAACTAAGGATAATAAGCATTGATAGAAACCAGAGATTAAGCCTTGAACGCGCATTATGGGTGGTTTGGGGGCTTGTGCTTGATAACGATGGAGCTGCACAACCGAGATTCATGCAATAGTACTTCCAAAGAGCTAATACTACGTATCAAGAGAGGGAGGTTGTGCCTTATCGTGGTGTACTAATGACGTTAGGTTACTAAACACAGGATCTTAATTGCTGCTGCATATCCGCAAAACAGCGGCATGCAAACATCTGTTCTCGGCTTTGGATTCCAAATTTCTGGGTCTGTTGTTGTTTGTTACGTACATGTCGTTTATTAAGCCCTGCAGAGTGCACAAAGTTCGTAATAGTGCTAAAAGCACTTGAGAAACGAACATGTGGTATCATCCCATTTGTCGTATCCTTACGTACAAGCACGATAATGGAGCATTTGAAACGCGTTATAGAGATTGATCCCTTTACATGTCCACTACGTACTAGACGAGTGCTCAATCAAAATCAGCATCATCGGGTCTATTATGTATTCTCGGCTTTTATCCGATAGAAGAACAAGGGTTGTCGAGTTGACTTGATTACGCGTGTCAAAAGGGATTTTGGGAATGAAGCATATAAAGAGGAATTTGGATGCATCATTGTATGCTATCAAATCTACTCCTTACAAGGTCTATAGCATCACTGAAGATACCTAGTAACGGCTGGCTTTTCCTTGTAATCCCATTGTGCTTGTCAAATGCTGCGAGCCTACCATCGACAAAGCCAAAGGCGATTGAATTGCCCTTGCGATGGATGTAACGCGATAGCTACGACGACGACGAGGTGCGTGCTAACATCCCTAGTGAAAGAGTGCTCTATGATCCTGAGACATTCGAGCCTGCCATACAAATTGGGATCGGCACCCCACCTCAGTACTTTTTTCTGATGTTTGATACCGGAAGCTGGATAACATGGATTCCTTCCACTGGTTGCAACCAGCAAGGTGGATGTGAATCTCCCAGACGTAAGCATCATGAGTAAAGAGTGATATACATAATATCCAGCACCATTCACCAGCATAGCAGATTTCAAGACCAAGGACTCCTCTACTTTTAAAGGCTCCAATTCCAAGTTTGATGGCAAATACGGGTCCTTGACAGCTACCGGAGACTTTTTTAGAGACGCCGTGCAAGTGGGAGGTGTCTCATTGGCAAACCAGCAACTCGCACAGGTTTACAAACAAACAGGCACCTTTGCAAAGCAAAGCAACAAAGGCGGATTTACCATTGATGGTATCTTGGGTGCTGGATTTGGTGATATAGAGCCTCCTATACCCTTTGCGTTGTATCAAGCAAAGCTCATCCCAGAGCCACGATTCTCTGTTTATACGGGTGCCCCAGGCGGTATTAGTGGCTCTGTTGTATTTGGCGCTGTACAAGACAACAAATCACTCAACATCACAAATGCCCTTGACAACCAATTGTATTGGTATGTGAATCCAAACAAGCTGAGCGTGGATGGTGATACCGTTTTATCATTCGACAAGAATGATAAATGGATGGTGGACAGCGGCACATCAACGAGTCGTCTCTCCTTCCAGATGAAGCCAAAAAATTGGTCAGCAAGCTGTTTGGAGGCGATGCTACCCTACGGGGTGTTCTTTACCATATTAGCAACTGCTCAAAGTACCTAAGCCAATCGTGGACGATTGATTTAACCCTTCCAGGTCAAGATCATGGAGCAGCATTTGACTTACAATTCACACCAGCTGATGCGTTAATCAAAATTGGTCAAAATACGTGTGTCTTTGGTTTTGGAGTCGCTGCTCAGCGATTCTTAGGCAATTCCATCTTGCAGCGTTACATCACAACGTACGACTTTGGTGATAAATCAATTGGCTTTACTCTTAAATAAACTTGTTTCTTATTTACTTTGGAAGGAACTACATATAAAGTCTTCGAAAGAATATGACTCGCTGGGTATGTCTAGTCGTTGATTCATCACATCCATCATGAAAAAAGTTGACAACGCTCTCCTTTGTCCATATCAATAAGCACTAGCTTTATTCATGCAACCCAATTATGATGACTCCAATGCTTCCAATTCTTGCCTTGCCATGTTACGAAGCAACTGCATGTCCGTTTTGCCTACAGCCGTACGAGGAAATTGATCGAGAATACGAACACCACCATCCAGTCGCATCACGGCATTCGTTATACGCTCGTTTACATAAGCAATAAGCTCCTTGGTGAATCCATCCTTGTCAGCAATCGAAGCTGGATCCTTGAGAACAACGTATGCACGAGGCACCTGATAACCGAGCTTGTCGCTATGTGCACCAACCACAATACATTCGCGGATACCACCATATGCCAACTAGGTATATCCCATAAGTACATCACCTCCATCTACCATTCCTTCCTGCTATGACGGCTACTCACACAAATGTCTTCAATGGGCTTTGGCGCACACTAGGTATAACATTGCCATGTCAGATCCACACGTCCAATACCTGTTGCTGAATTGTATACTTACATATTTGGATTCTTTTGTCAAGATCATCTCATTTTTACGTCCAATGAATAGGAATTCATCATTATCTTGCAAGATGAAAATATCCTTGGTATGGAAGAAACCATCCTTGTCAAACGCCTCTGCCGTATCCTCAGGGCATTTGTAATAGCCCTGCAAGAATAGCCGTTAGGGACATGAACGAGTGTACATCATAATGATATATACGTACATCGGCAAGTGTCGGATTCTTTGCCCAAAGCTCACCCATTTCACCTTTTTGGACCTCTAATGCATCACGTAAATCAGTATCTCGTCGATACAGCCCATATCCACTAATACCTTGTCCATGTTCATTCACCAATTTCACCGACCAGCCTTCTCGATCAGGGATTTTACCGCTTGTTTCTATCAACGTACAATTAGAAGGTTGCTCTTCCTCTTTTGGTGATTATAGCCATACCTGGAATGTTATGTTGGGGAATAAAGCCGAGTGGGACATAGGATTCGGTGGATCCGTAAAAAGTGAGCATCAAAGCCAATCCCAAGTTTTCCTTTGCCTTGAGCTTATCCTCTCGACGCACCATTTGGCCAGCTGTGGTTCCCACTTGCAAGGAGCTGACATCATATTTTTGGATGAGCTCTGGTTGATTGGCAGCCTGAACAACGTTGAAAGGTGCAAGGGAAACGGATGTGATTTGAAATTCTTGAATCTTGGAAAGCATCAACTCCAAATCATTTGAATTGAGTACATATTGTCGAATGCCGCATTGGAGGGACGCTTGGCATGCGATGGCAGATGCAAGGGCGCCATGAAATTGGCTGGTGGCAAGTGAACGAGCACGTTCGTTAGCGGTACGTGTCATGGTAGCTGCCAATTCTCGAATACGGAGCACACCCACTCGATGCCTATAATAATACAACAATTCATCATGAGAAAGTGTGAGATGGATTCGAGACAACAACTTCCTTACGAAATGTTCACAAGTTTCATTGCAGCAGTGGATCCAGAGGTACATGCGAGATAGGCGTTGGTATCAGGACTGACTTTTGGCAATGGTGTATTAGGATCATGCTTGTTGCATACATCCAACAGATTGGGGACATCAGCTTTGTTGTCGTTGTTGTTGTTCATCAACACCATGGGAAGATCAACACCGTCCTCCTTGAGAGCTGCTGTGATGGTTTGATAGGATGCAGGATGTGCAACAATCAATCTTGGCTCCGCTAGTCGAAGGATGTTGGCCATCTCATTGCTTGTCAACACCGCCGGGATAAGACATGCCCCTGCACCTGTTGATCATACACCGCACAAACCTTATCAGATATAACGCCCTTTTCCTTCTAAAACGTCTCCATCTTACCAGCAGCCATAACGCCATGTAGAGCAATAGGATATTCAATCTACGCCATCATCATTAGCTTTCATGGTATCAGCAGCAATGATCGTATGCTTACATCACTAGTCGAACAAATGGCCACTACATCGCCTTCTTTGATTCCATATTCATTGCTTCTCAAAGCAGCTGCAAATGCACGGACGTTGGTGTGAAGAGAGCTGAATGATAGGGATCGTGTTGGCTCCAAGGCATCAATGATAAGAGGCTCCGTATCGCTGAAGGGTCGTTTTTGATCAGTCTCAAAGACTTGTTCATAGATAGTGCTGGGTATCTCGTCGGCTGCCAACATCTTGAAACTGATAAAAAGAGGGAAAGAAAAGTAAAACGAAAACCCGTATGCATGGCTCAGAGTTAATGTGCGGCCTCATCTGCAACGTGCATAGAGCGCTTACCATTTTTGGAGAAGACCAGGTAAATAGAGTATCATAGAGTGGGATCACATCGCCGCTGAATTGTTTACATTGCTTGAAGACCTGCTATACATTTGCTCCTTGTCAGTTGGCTGGACATTTCCTAATGCATGTGTTGTTGTAATACCTTTTCCCCCAAGATGATAGAAGTTGTATCAGGTTTCTTTCCTCCACAGCTGATAATCAATCACCAGAAGAAGGCGAGTAAACAACAACATGTCTTATGGTCTTGTGCTCGAAGGAAGGCATTGTCAAGCAGGGTACACCCAATGTTACGGAGACTGCTGGTGGTGTCATGACCAAACGTGGCTCAGGCCGGGGAGCACAAGAAGCTAAAATTACAACAGCCCAATGTGCTTTGGAACAAGGAACGGCAATGGTTGATTGTATAAGACAGCGTAGGTAAGGGGGGCAGTGTCACAATGGGGCATCCCTATTATTATCCAAGGAATAATAAGACAAGTGGACGGCGTGTGGCAATACAATAATAACAAACCTCCTTGGATGGTATCACAAAGATGTTGATCGAATCAATGCATCCAAAACGTGACAAGAATGAGCCTTCAAGCTTCATCAATCATGGCACCAGATCAAAAGGAAGAAGAAAGAGGCATTGATTATGCTGATGATGTGCGGAGAGCAGCACAAGCGAAAATCCCTCTCAGCAACACGTCGCGGCTTGCTTGCCAGCTTGCTTCTTTCAGCACAACACCCAACAATGAGCCAAGCAACAAGAGGATCGCGTGTCGTCTTTGGTAACTGGAGACTGAATCAGCATACAATTGGATACAGCCATTAACAGCATTCGTATTACGTAGTCGGCAATATCCCATTCGAGATGACAGAGGAGCAGCTGATCGACATTTTCAAAGAAGTTGGTCCTGTTGTTTCTTTTCGGTAAGATGCAATCCTTGTTCAGCCGTCGATCGTCAATTGCAAACTGAATGAATGTGTGCATTGCTATAGATTGCTGTTCGATCGTGAGTCCAAGAGACCCAAAGGATACGGATTTTGCGAGTATTATGGTATGTGTGAGAGGATGATGGATGAGGGCAGGAGAATGAGGAGGAGGTGTATTGATGTAAAGCTATGTGACATTAGATGCTGAAACAGCAGCAAGTGCTGTAAGAAACTTGAATGATTATGATGTGGGAGGAAGACAACTTCGTGTTGATTATGCAGCGATGGATCCTCACGTGGAAAATCAGCGTGGACAAAGACAACCTGTACGTGTGTGTGAGCATCTTTATCATTGTCGATTCATTGTTCACCTATTTCTATAGCCTCGATCACATCCTCCACCTCATCCACCAGTACAACAACAACAACACATGCAACCACCCCCACCACATCCCTCACAAGCACAGCCGCCACCTCCTATGCCAACTCCCACACCAGCTGGTAGTGGTGGTACCTCAGTAGATGACATCTCCAAGGTGCTCGCATCGATGAGTTCCCAAGATTTGTTTACGCTCATGACACATATGAAGGTAAATCAGAGAGGATGATAAAGGGATGAAGGATACATATTGATTGACCGGTGGGCCATATAGCAAATGTCATTCGAACGACCACAATTCACAAGAGATTTTTTGACCAACAACCCTCAAGTTGCATATGCTTTATTCCAGGCAATGGTAATGATGAACATTGTTGATCCAAATATCATCACTGTAAGTATTCATAGCTCGCATTCCATTCTTCTATCATGAATGTTCATTGTGATCCACGTTGTTAGCGTATCATGAGCAATCCCTCCATGGGTGCTACAGGTCCTGCACCTCAACCACACAACATCCCACAGCAACCACCACAGCAAGCAACACCTACTCCACCACCACCACCACAACAACAGCCACCACCCATGATGATGCCACCACAACAGCAACCACCACCTATGGTCCCAAGCCCAGCAGCACCACAAGCACCGGCACCCATGCCAGGCATGGGTGAACCTTCAGGTAATTTTACTTTGAAATGTGATTGTGGATGGAAGCTAATCATCATATACCCCAATAGCTGATGTGAAGGAACAACAAAAAGCACTGCTCATGCAAGTAATGCAGCTCACAGATGAACAAATCAATGCACTCGCACCAGAGCATCGTGATCAGATTAGGCAATTGGTAAGTGTGTTCATCCTTGTGAATCATCCTATTCATTGTTATCCTCACATTGTCTATCATAGAAAGCACAATTGGTCATGTCGCAACCACCCCAATGAATATGATAGCTTTGTATTATGGTTGATAAAAAGATCGGTTCATTTTGTTTGTTTGTCTCTGCACACCAACTGTCAAGTAGTAGTGATGATATCGTTTGTTGCAAGTTTAACTTTGAAGAGTTCAATGTTTATTCCGGGATCCAGCTCAGTGGAAAAAAAGTGATTGACACACGCGCGGGCTATTTCATTTGATATTCACGGCTTTTTTTTCCCTTCCCATTTAACATTCTAAAATATGCTTTATCGCGGCCATCCATTACGTACACGCAGCAGATCACAAAAGAATGCTAGCACAAAATTGAATTTGATCGTTATGGGTCAAACTAGTAGTGGCAAAACAGCGTTTGTACGGACAATGTGTGAATATCTCAAACATGCAGTGATCCAAGGAACCTTTAAAGAATCAACACCCATGGTGCTAAAGGATCCACTTGCACCTACGGAAGCGACCTATAGCGTATCCATGGAGATTGAACAAGAGGATGACGATGAACGCATTTCCCTTACCATCACTGATACACCTGGCATCTCTTGTAATTTATCATTGCTTGAAAACCAGCTACGTTATCTTTGCATGTACATTGATCATCAATACGAGCGTACATTGCTCGAGGTAAATGCCACAAAACATGGGTCATACTTGATGTATTCATCCCTACTATGCATCCAGGAAACCAAAATCAAGAGAACGGCTCATGCCATGGATACGCATATACATGCATGCTTGTTTTTTGTCGATGGTGACAAGTTGAGACAATCGGGACGCCTAAGTGATGTGGATCGGTACATGATGCGCATGTTAGCGTCACGTGTGAATGTGATCCCCGTGGTTGGCAAGGGCGATACGATGACTGCACCAGAACGGCAACGATTGAAAACATGTTGTCGCAATGACATCTTTGACGTGTTTCAACTTCCGGTATATGGATACGAAGAAATGGCTATGTCTGATGACGATGATCAAGAGGAGCAAGAATCGGTGCAATCCAACAACAGCAATGATAGTAGTACACCATCATCGCCAACTTCCGAAAAACGAGGATCAGGGTCATTTACGCTTGATGGTATCTTGGACATGTTGGAAGCATGCGTCGAACAAGATGACGATGATGAAGAAGCCTATTGCATGAAGGAATACTTGAAGCTGCTTCCATTTACAGTGATCGGATTTGAACAAGATCCAGACTCGGGTCGACCTTTGTCACAGCAAAAGAAAAAACAAAAGCGATCCAAAAAGAAAAAGCAGCAAAGAGTGGATAGGCCATTCCTTGGTCGATATTATCCATGGGGCGTGGTGGATTGCTGTAATCCTGAATACAGTGATTTCGTGCAGCTGGTAACCATGTTGCTTTCTTCTCATCGTGACATGTTGCGTTCTGAAACATTTGAACGATTCTACGAGCGGTATCGAATTGGGCGGCTAATGAAGACAAGCGTGGATAAGACCATGGCTTTAGAAAGTACAACAATGAAACATAATCAAGTACTCTAGTAATAATCTGTATTAGAAAATTACATACGTATAATACATACTTTAATAATATAGTCATCCTGCTTATAATAGTAGCATTTCAAAAGAATACGTATAATGTGGTAGTAATGGATGATGGAATGGATCAAGAAACATCTTTATGTATAGAATGATCAGTGGATTGCAGTAACAAGATTTATGCATAGGAATTAAACAAGGGATCAGGTACAACAACATTATCCGGAAATGACAGGCTTAGGTGCTGCACGTGTGCATGAACAGGCTACACAAGAGTGACCTATTTTGGTATCACAACTCCGGTTGTGCTTCCGTGGTGCCTAGCACCATCACTACTTATCTCCTCTCTCTTTTCCGCCACACACACACACATAGACTCCCACTCTTTCTCTTTCTCTCTCTTTCACACACAACACATGGATCCAAGAAGTGGCTCAAGGGCACGACGTAGTGGAAGAAGACCTCATCGTTCCTCTATCAATACAACGGCCGTATACGACTATGCGTTACGATGTGCTATTCGTGCCTTCAAGGAACAGTCTTCTGGTTTGGAGGCGCCTCAACAACAACTGCAACAGCCTTCGCCGTCATCCCTCAAAGGAGACCGCCATTCCCTTCATTTGAGCAGCATGCTCGACTCATTGACTGAAAAGTTTGACAAGGACAACAACACCACCGATCGCCTCACGCGTGACATTGTCAGTGGGCTCATGAATCGGCTGAATGAAATCCGTAAAGGGAGAGACACGAGTCGACTATTGCATCAGGACGCTTGCTTTCGTGAAGTCGTTTCCCAGTTCCATAACAAGTGGTATTTGCACCGACTACGACCGAGTGGTACTATCAACGACTTGGTGGTATCGTTCTTGAAGATTAGCCAGGCCGAGATAGCCAAAGAGAATGGAGGGCAGCCCAATACACAGCAACTGAATCGGTTCATGGCGCGGTTTGCCGAGTTGTTGATCTCGACTTTGAAGGAAGATGCTGCATCATCATCCGTTACACCAGAACTCATGGAGCGGCTCAACGGATTTGTCGCACCCACCGTCAAACGTACAAAGAGTCACTATCAACATCAACGTCCCACTAGAAGAACACCCTCAGCTACTCCACCACCACTACCACCTCTACCAGGAAGTAATAATCAACCTATCGATATGGCTGCCTTGGAACGGTTTCCCATGGTCATGATGGTACAAAGTTTATTTGGCGTAAGCGATCATGAACATCGTCGTAAGCTTCGTGAACTTCAATCTATTTGCACTGACTCGGTAAATTATACTTGGAATGGAGATACGGGAAATAAGCATAGGGCTTTCACTCATGTTACACACATATAGGCTTTCTTGGTCGATCTCAAAAAGTGTCTTTACCATATTCAAACGGGTCAACCGTTCCCTGGTCGACGTGAAGATTATCCAAATCAACAAGCTTATGAACGATGGAAGACGCGTGAAGTCCAACAGCTGAGCGAGTTGATCAAGACCTTGATGTTACTCAACCCTGGTTTGAATCAAGAGGAAACAGCTGATGCTACAGGTGCACGATCGAATGATCCCACAGTAAGTTATTAACAAAGGAAAGTTGAGTATATATGGATACGTGTTCCCCTAACATGGATTGTGGTTGTAGTGTGCCTTTACTTTTATCCCCAATTTTCCACGAGCTTATTTCCGCAAGTTGATGGAGATGTGCATTGACTATGATATGAACGTGATTTCTGAAAGCGAGCGTGCCAAAACAAGTGTCTTGTCATTGCAATCGGATGAATTATTACGTGAATGTTGGCGTACTTGGCGTTTATCAGCCCCTTATCGTGCCGTCATGTACCTGGATTTTGTCACTGAACGATTCGAAGCAAAAAAGCTGGATATTGAGGATATCAAGGATGCATTCCGATCGTTGGATAAAGCTGTCAAAGAAAGCAATCCAAAGAGCTGGGCTACAAATGATGTAAGTGTGTACATGGAATGATCATTTTTTTCTCTTCGATGCTAACCATGGCTCTCTATGTAGATGGATAGCATGATTAGTGCATATGAAGAATTGGATCGTGCTATTTTGTTGGATTTGGAAGAGGCAATCTGTAACTACTGGAGAGTCAAGTAAGTGGTTGCTTTGGATGAGAATAGGTGTATGGGTGCTGATGGCTATTGCTTTTTAGGGCTGAATGGGTGGATGACCTTGTGTCTATTCTCGATAAGATCTATGACAACCCGTATTATCGTCACATGCATCCTGATCCAACTTTGGCAATAGCCAATCTGGAAGAACCATTACAGGTAAAGTGCAAAGAGAGGTGTATACAGCATTAGCTTATTGTGTATCATAGATTGCAGCAGTGACTAAACGATGGGCAGCATTGCAAGCAGCTTCAAAAGATGATACCAAGGACAGCCTAACCAACTTGCTTACGCTTGCTGAAAAATTGAACAAGGAGCTGGTACACGTATGCATGCACAACTTTAGATCATCCATCAAAGGGTAGGTATATGACGGCGGCGAATTGTGGGGAAGATTGTGGGTAATGGTAACTCACAAGGGTCCAAAGTGTGCTAGACGTGCCAAGTGTAGTCATGTCAAAAATTATGCCAATCTTTACCCTGGAGATGGATGATTGGGCAACGTATTCCCCGGATTCCAAGAATGCACCTGTCGACGTTGCTATGGAGTTGTATGAAAAAGTACTCAGTCTCAAACGCTTGTATGATCAACGTGGACCAAAGTAAGTATCTTGCTGTAAATCTTCCTATAGGTATCTTAACCTATGTCGATTCAATAGAGAGAAGATTGCATCTTTCAAGGTCGAGGCATGGTTTTTGCAACATGTTAAAAGATGGCTCGAGGCTTCCACTGAATCTGCCCCCAAATGTGTTGAAAATGCTCTCAAGCAAGAAGAGGTATCGTATCGCATTCTCGATTCGTATATATATAGACGCCTTATGCTTTATGTCATGTTTAGTTCAAGCCTGTCAGTGAATCAAGTCTACATTCATTTTCCGTGGATGATCTTTTCAGGCTGTTCAACGACTATGTAGACTTTGTATTGCGATTACAATGGCCTAACGAGGTACAATACTGCCGATTCCTCACATCGTTATCCAAGGTAAAGTTGACGTGTGCTTTATAAATTACATTAATGCTAATGAAAGATGATCTTAGGTGATTGCCAATGCCTTGGAGCAATATACCAATGAGATTGAAGGTTTCATCCTCGCAGAATTTGATCTTTTGCCCGGGGGTCGTCCTCAACGCTCGTCATCGTCATCCTTGCTACACAAAGCGAAGCGTCTTACAGGAAGCAATACCTCTTCAACGAACCAAGTATCATCCCGTGATATCACTCCAGAGGTAAGATCTTTGTTCACCAAGGAGATAAAACAAAAACACTCATTCTCTATAATTAGCTATGTATTATGCTCAATGATATTGAAGCTGCAAGAGGCCATTTGGATCAATTATACCAGCACATGAACGTGGATGCCGTTGCCGAACGCATGCGTGAATTGAATCATAAACCAGCGCCTATGGTGGAACCACAGACCAACTTTTTATACTCGATTCGCATTTTACGTGGTGAGAATCTCCGTGGCCTTGACAGCAACGGCTTGAGTGATCCATATGTGTCATTGTACATGAACCAAAAGGAGATTGCAAGGACGTACACGCATTACAAGACATTGGATCCTCGATGGGATCAAAGCTTTGATATTTGCTTGACCGAACGCACAGCTGATGTATTGGCATTGGTCTATGATGAAGATATGATTGGATCGGATCAAGAATGTGGTCAAGTGGTCTTCCGCTTGTCACCTGATATCTACAGCGACTACCAAAGCCATGAATTGACTCTTCCATTGGTACCACAAGGCAACCTGTACATGCGCATTAGCTTGGTGGGAGAAAAGGATGATATTCAATTCTGGTTTGTAAAGTCATTCCGTACACTGAAACGAGCCGAAAATGATGGTGCCTCGTTGATTGCAGAGCAGGTATGGTTGTATTGGAGAAATGGAACTAGGCCACTGACGTGGTACCTTTTTCTCTTAGATGGGACATATCATGCGTCAATGCTTGTCACGCAAGGTGGTGGATAAGTTATTGAAGCGCGAAAAGGGCTTCTTTTCATCATTCAGCAGCCGTAGCAGCCAACATATCGAGCCCACTTTACAAGAGTGTGAGGATGCTATTGGACCCTTGCTCGATTATCTCGAAAAGAATCTCAAGATCCTCAATGATCACCTATCGGAGACCAACATGAAGTTGGTGATCACCAAGATTTGGAATCAAGTCCTAAAGACGATCGAAAACTTGATGCGACCCGTGGATAATGAACCCGTATTGGATGATTATGAGGAACATGTGGTTGTAAAATGGCTCGAGGTACGTTTTTTATTTTGAGAGCATAAAGAATCGTCATTAACTTTTATCACTAGCTCCTTAAAATCTTATTCAACGGTGGTGAGGATGGTGATGCTGTACCATTGGACAAGTTGGAAAACATGCAATACCAAAGGTTGGTTACCCACGTCGGCCAACAACGCGATTCTCGAGATCAGCGTGATTCCAAGATCTTTATGTAAATTAGAGTCTGAATTGATTTGTATACATTTTCGCTATGCTTTTATTGCTGTTTTGCAAAAGCAACTATTAAAAAACTATTTATTCTTCATCTTCATCATCATCGTCTGGTCCTGCCATATCAATATCGGGTATGTCAAATGATCCCTCATCCTCCTCCTCATCATCATCTTTATCGTTGATTGTTGTAAAAGCCGTCGTTGGGGTGGCTGAATCTTGACGATCGATGGTCATGGTAAATGAGTTTTCAGTTGGTTGCCGTGAAAGCATCTCCGTATCTTTTGAATCCATCGACGTCGTCGTTGTTACCGTTTCAATCACTTGCGCTTCCTCTATCACATCCGACATGGCACGAGCCATGGATTCGCTTGGCTCAAGTATGTCTTTTTGAATAGGCTCTGTATCTGTGGCGACCATGGTAGGAACGATGGGTGCGATCGATGATGCTGGTGATGATGATGGTTGTCTTGGTGGCGATTTGGGACGTTGTACAGGGATCTCCTTTGTGGCTGGTGATGCCATTGGTGGCGTTGGTGATGATGATGGCGAGAGATCTCGAGTCATTTCAAAATCATTTTGCTTTACAACTTCCTCAACAACCTCGGTTTGAATGGCAGGTGCAGCAGGTGCAGATACAGCACGTTGAATAGGTGGTAGTCGTGTATGTACGCACAAGTCGCAAATAGCAAGACCTCGTTTGCAAATCGCTCGTAGCTAATCAATCACATGTCTTAGTACAAAATAATGATGCATATCATTCGAGTAGTCTTACCTCATGTGTCTCTGCATTGACGCCAGCGGTGAAAATACGTACTGCATAAGGTAATATGCTAGCTTGTGCTGGATTGGGATTCATAACGGAGGCTATAACGTAACCATAAAGCTTTCCTTTGATGATGGTCGTCTCGGCATTCGAAGGTTGCAAGAGCCTTGAAATGATTGCTGTATCCAATGCTCTCCTTTGAGCTTCACCCATTGCATGACCATAGCACACCATTAATTGCTCAGCCGCATCAAGAGCTGCCAGTTGCACATCACTAGGCACCGATTGTGCTTCCTCTCCATCAATAACTGCACCCGTTTGTTGATCTGCTGCCCTCTTTTTACCAGCCTAGAATAACAGCATAAGCACATTATCCCAAAAAGAAAATGTAAAAGCCTACCTTGACATTGGATATAATGCTGACAGGTTTACGTTCTGGGATCTTCAAGTCATCGCATACACATTGGACAGCCGCTTTTGAAATGTTGGCAGCAAATGCATGGCCATATTGTTCAAGGCACAATGAAAGCAATTCATACACAGAAATTCTCAGGGACCTGTTTCAAAGAATGAGTGAGCCTCATTGTCTATCCCTCTATTCGAACCCAATACTCACCGCTTGTTTTTGCTCTCGCTCAATAACCGGAGTAAAATACTCGATAAAAGCTTTCCATATTGTGTCATACCAGCATCCGCACTAATAGCCTATGGGTGAATACCTTTTCTCGATCCGCAAACATGCATGTTCTTACCAATAAAGCAAGCTTGATAACACCTTGTTTGTGCTGAGATAAAGTGCCGGTAAAAGACCCATGAGACAAGTATGCTCATCCTTTGGCTTGAATTCACGCATCTATAATCACAATGAGATTCTCTGAAAACCAATGACACGCATCTATGGTCTTACCGCGCACCCTGGAAAGACATTGTATACACGGCAAACGAGCTGAATAATACGAGCGAATGGAACAGCAACCGCCGACTCGGTCTTGGTACTAGATAAAAGATCATTCATTTAGCCATAATGAACATGATCCCAAACACAATCTACTCACGTAAGACAAGCTGATACGACATTCATCAAGGTCTGTACACGTTGCAAAAGAACAGGGAATGACATTGTGTAATCAACCGACAAGGGGAAAAGCTGATATGCAGGAGTTCTGCTGAATGAAGCCGAGTCCTCTATAGATACCAATTTGTCAGCCTTTGATTGATACCATGATATCCTCCCTATTACCTTCGTCAATTGTATCGAAAAGTCTATCGAGTGCTTGATGGGCTGTGTCAACCAATTTCAAGAGCATCTCATTCCATTGGGTAGCAATGTTGGCTTTGCCGCCTGATCGTGTTGATGCCACCAAATATTGACCAACGAGTTCGGAATCAATGTGGATCCTGCCTTCGAGATAAGGAATGATGCATGATTTGGCGACTTTATCAATCACGTGGCGAGTCGTAGAAGGGAATAATTCCATGTCGATTGTCAAGGCATTCAAAGCAGTGGTCTATTTCCCCATCATTAACATCCAATATCCTTGTATATACCAATGCAATAAACTCACCTGGAATTGATGATCAGGACGACTTGCAAGAGTAACCAACAATTGATGGAAGCGAGACAAGTTTTTGTTTGTGACATCGGTCAACAGGTCAGGCTTGCCAACGGACTTGGTGAATATCAACGAAAGTGTCTTGATTACAATATCATGCACGGTAGGTTGTTCTGGACGCTGTGGTACAATTAGAGTCTATGATACATGCAAGGAAAGGAAAGCGAAAAAACTTACCGCTAAAAAGCCCAAGCACTGAGCACACCATGTTTGAGCGTTGGCCGTATAGAGCGAAGACGACTGCTCACAAGTAAGCTTGACAAGGCTGATAGCTGCCCATCGTGCCAAAGGTTGACGTGATTGCAAGAGTGCATTGAGTCTCACGGTCCATTTTCGTTTGACAGCTCCCAGATCGTCGTGATCGTCTTTTTGTTGATCGTTCAACAAGTCGTTGTTGATAATCGTCTCGGTGATAAAAGGGACGTTGACATGGACACTGGATTCGTCTGACAAGTAGTCTGATAAAAGCCGATTCAACTGTAGAGCTGCCATGGCGAGATTGGAGGTGAAGAAAACGCGCGGGATCAAAGGACGTGTTCGGCTTGGTCTTGCTCGCCTTTCCAAAATGCAATGCTTGCAAACAGTCCCACCACCAGAGCACATCCCCTCCCCATTTAGGAAATCACATTTTCATTGTCACTCAGTGGCTACACAAACATACAACATGATACTGCTCAAAGGGATTCATCATCCTCGGCATTATTGTTGTCATCTAAATGTGTCATTATATAATAAAGATAGGCGGTTTTAATATGTACAAGAAGATAAGGAAGATATACATATGGGTGGATATATACAAGTAGATGGGAGGTTATTCCTCAGGTATAACACGGCGACGTTTTGGGTTATGCACAGGCATTGTGGGACACTTGTTGAGTCTGCATATTTAAAGCTATGTTGGTGACCGGTTCGGCAATGCCGATGATATTAAGCATGTTCAGGATTAATTCCTTCATTTGGCAAATGGCGATTAGAAGTTTGCTGAACTTGGCTAAACAATGTTGTACCCTTGTAGCAAAGCAAGTGTGTTTGGATGGGCGTTTCATCGTGAGGATTTTGAGCTTCAACCTTGTGAAATTAATTTGATGAGTGAAGGAAAGATCGCAATGTTCATATTTACATACCCATCATGATAAAAGCCTACAATCACCAAGTCACCCGAGCTTGAGCTGTGGCGTTTTAAACACCGGGCATCGTATCGTGCATCATCTTTGGGCACTTCAACCGCCCTTCCACAACCTCCTTCCTTCCAGCTTCCCCCTCATCCTTCTTTCCAACTTCAGCGCAACCAAACCAATACTACGCTATCTTGAGGAAAATATCAGCTCGATGGTCGTGCTTCTTGCGATTTGATTGACCGGTGGAGGTGGTGGAGTTCCGATACAGAGAACTTGCTGTACTCTCCATCTCGCCCCTGGTATCAAGATTACATTAGTAAAGGCACAAATTGATCTCTTTCATTACTTACGTTCGCACGTCAATGTCCGCTTCATCAAAGGCAGTGTCAATGAACGTCCACACCCTGCGAATGATGTCGGCTTCGGTTTGGTCAGATAGCGGGAGTTAGTTTTATTCGAACAACCTTAGAGCAAAGCGAATTGATAGCTGAGCCCATTCAAGAAGAAAGTTGTCATCGAAATCAAACTTGTCTTCCTTCGTTCGTGCTGCAAGATCCTTAATGTTGTTCTAGTAAATGCGTTAGATGATGTTACATAATACAATGATGGAATAATACTTACGAGATGGCTGAATGTATTAAGGTAATTCACCAAGTGATCAGGTGCAGGAGGAAGAGGGATGTCAAATTTTCTTGTTCTAATTGATTGGCTTGCTTCCTTGACAGAATCTTGCAACGATAGCCCAATCGAGGTTTAGATGTCAATGGCTGTAACATCACTATCAGTGGTGTCTAAAGAATGTATATGTTAGTGTTTTTCTAAAGTCACAAGAAGGACGCGCACGATGTTGGGGCATGATACATACCATTTGATTACACATGGTAGGGTAATGCCTCACCAAAAATTTCTGCCAAGTACTTTGGAAGCCTTTACATCACCACCATGCGGGCTGTAGTACAACATGCCACCTAGTCCAACGTTGCAGGCTTGAGAGGAAGCTACGTCAAAGGAAATGTGAGCATGCGCTTCATCAAACAAGACGATTAGGTTGTACCATAGCATCGCGATGACAACAGTGTCCATGAAAGGGAGCATAACAAAGGGACGCTATAGACCA
Source organism: Lichtheimia ornata (assembly GCF_029851405.1). Lineage (NCBI taxonomy): Eukaryota > Fungi > Mucoromycota > Mucoromycetes > Mucorales > Lichtheimiaceae > Lichtheimia > Lichtheimia ornata. The sequence goes on from NW_026695331.1 coordinate 246,704, forward strand.
CCCAAGTATTAGCATATGGATAGCACATACATCCTTCATGGCATGTACTCACATCAACTTCGGTTTGGAGGTATCGGCAATCAAAGAGTGATATGATGGAAGAAAGAGATGTGGATGTAAAAATGGGCGACAACATCTTTGTTTATATATACATGATGGGCGTGGGTATCTTTGTGATCACAAAAAAAGGAGGAAGAATGATAAAATGCTCGTTGGGAATGGTGATGAGCTGATAAATTGTTGGCCACCTTCACTATTGATGTATCTGAAGAGCCTTGGCGTGGTTGACTGTGGATGATGCATAAAGCAGGTTCTGATAGATTTCATCGACAGATTCAACGAGAATGATGTTGCATAGCTCCATGACCTTGTAGCGTCTTGTACTCGTGTCAGCACCCATAACACCGGTCACAATGTGCATATAACACCTCCAATGGGCCTCGCTAGTATGAAATAGCTAAGTCTAAAAGAGGTGTAAGACATCATGACAACGAAAATTGGGAACATTGGCTTTTTACCTGTGATAGACGTTGCAGTGATTTACACAGTATCTTCAGGCATCCGTGTCACAATTTCATTCACATCCTTCGTACCCATAGCAAGTCGTGTAGCTAGATTGTTTGTCGAGTGATGATCAAAGTATGCGCCTTCTTGTTTGAGATAGAGATGAGAGGCTTGGCCACGTGATTGTTCTCCTGCTGCTGCAAATGAGATCGCTTGAAGTGCATAAATGATAAACGTTGCCACGATCGAAATGAAAATCCACAATGCAGATGCCCCAACTACAGTTGATGTCATGCTGTATTACTGCTCTGGACCTCGAAGCATGCAAGTTGAGTGGCGATTTGGCATACACAGGACACAAATGGGAAAATAAATCAGCCGTAGCAGAACCGGAGAAACCACGCCTAGGTAGGCTTTGTGGACAACACCAATGTGGGGGCGTAACCATGATGTATTATCCTTGCCATTGGACACGTTGTATAATCACGCAAATGTTCTTGAGGACCAGCTGGGTATAAGGAAACAATCATCAATGCACATGGACACTTTATTATGCAAGAGATACATACCTGGTCGATTTGGATAATCAAACGTGGACATTCCAAAGTACGAGATCGTCTTGGATGGTGCGTTGGCAACGGCATGCTCTAGCAAGAGATTGGTTTAGTGAGTAATTGAATCATCAAAGATAGAAAAAAAAGAAACCAAGGGAAAAAGTTGGAAGCAGTTCGGGTGAGTGGAAGCCGTAACAAAGGGCATAATTGACCTTTGCTTAGAACGAGCAACACAGTTTAACACCTCTTTCCTCCTGACGATAAAGTTGCCACACCTCCCTCCTGCCAGGGATAATCGAGGGTAAACAACTTTTCCCCTTTGGTGCGTAATGTGTATTCAGCGTTCGATCGAATGGAAGATCCTCGTATTGAGTGACGCACATTCAAATACTTAGAACAACTGAAGCGTTAAGATGACGGTTTCCTTCTACAACTTGTAGCCCACCATTCCGAGCAAGCTGTAGAGATAATTCCGACATCCCACAAAACGCAAAGAAGTAGATGAATAAAAGAGTCGAACACCGTTGTAGATTGTGTGCATGAAGATAAGAGGCGAACACCGCTGTAGATTGTGTGCATGAATAAGTGACAAAAAGGAAGGAAGGAAGGAAGGAGAGAGGAAGGAAAAAAAGACAAAGAGAAAAAGCGGAGAAATGTGCTGCGGTTGCCATATCGACGCCATCACTGCTGCCTCTCAATAAAATGCGGAGCCTTGCAACGTTTGATCAATGCGCAGCTCTTCACCTTTCCATCATGGCTTACACTGTTCCTCCTTCTCCCAATGGTCTCATGCCTGATTTTCGCCTGACCCCCGACGACTGCACGAATTATAAAGTTCTTCCACTGTTCAGCGTTCTGAAGATTGGTGACTGGGCAAATCTTGAGCTTGTGATCGCTGAAATGGTCAAGCAACCGCGAACACTGGGCACAAAGGTTACGGAGGCGAAGAGTCAACTGATCAGATCTCTCAACATTATTGCAAAGAAGAGGACTGATTATTATCCATTGAATGATTACTGTACTCGTGTGGCACAATACTACAAGTCAAAGGAAGCTTCCGCCCAATTTACTTTGACCTGGAAACTTGAACAAGAGAAGGCAGTGGCAAAGCAATATGGACGCATCAATGGTGCCAAAGTTACACGTTTGGGAGCAATCGAACTTGGACGAGAATTGGATCAAGCTGCTGACAATCTTGAGAAGGGTGATAATGAAAATGACGGCAACGAACACGTCGATGGCGGCAACGAACACGTTGATGGCAACAACAATCACGTTGATGGCGACAATCATGTTGATGGCAACAATCACGCTGATGGCAACAATCACGCTGATGGCAACAATCACGCTGATGGCAACAATCACGCTGATGGCAACAATCACAATGATGACATCGATCACAATGATGATGCTCCCACTACGATCTCCAAGTACTTGTCAAAGCAAGAAGCGGATGGTATACTCTATCGACAAAGCACTATAGGAACCATGATCAAGCATCAAGCGATTAAGATCTTTCAAAGATGGAAAGCCGGAGAGTCGATTACCGATGATGAACGGCATTGGATGAAGTGCGGCTTGTCGTCAATATTAGACCTTGTCAATGTACCATCGACCAGAGAATTCTTGAATTCAGACAATGACAATGATGATGATTGGGATGTGATACAAAATCTATTTACGTCAAAGTATCATCTCGCTGAACCGCATCTTCCTGACATCTTCGGCCAAACTTGGGATATTGTTGCTGCCATCTTGACACGTACGAACGACGCTGAAAAAGCAAAGTCGTACATAAACAATATCAAAACCAATGGTCGTGAAACGAGAAAGCTACTGGATCTTATACACGTCGCTCTGGTGATTGTCGAAAACAACAGCTTTTTACTGGATCCTGCCAACATCGATCGGGTGACCGAATATGACTTTTTAACACAAGTATGGGTCCCACTAATCAAGGCGATCATCGACATTCATGCTATGCTGCGGATGAAGGTTGGTGAATCAAGCCCCAAAGCTGGTACGGTGGCTAGAAAAAGGCTTTACGATGAAGTCAACGTTGGATTCAAAGAAGATGTGCGTATATTGTACGATTCACGTTTTAAGGAGCATGATCTTCTCTGCCTCGAAGCAGCAAAGAATGGAAGCAACATGAAGTTGACAAGCGACTTATCAAAATTGTTTCGCGAGGCGAAAGATGATTTGGATGACCTTATCAATCATATTTTACACAGCGACCCTGCATGTCGACCATCATCGTTTTATATGCAAACAAACGGCGTGCACTGCCACCTTGGATCAATTCATTTGGCAAAACCTGGCCTCTACGTTGCTCTCCACCAAGCCAAGCTGAACTTCCCAAGGAACTTTGCCGCTTTTGCCAATTTCAAGCTCCCTATCACAATGCTCGTCAATATCATTTACAAGCTTGAACGGACTGCCACATTGATACGCAAGTCCATCGACAGGATTGATGACCATGGCCGCAACAAGCTTGACAAATCAATCAATCATCAAGACGACACCCTGCTCCCTTGCCAATTGGCATACAACACCCGCCCCACCTACTACGATCCACCCAACGCCGACCATACCACTGCCAAGCTTCCCAACGACCTTTTTGGCTTCAATCATTCACGCGAATCTCATCACTCTCCACCCGCTTCCCCCCAGTTATCATGGCCGATGAGTATGGCTGGGTCAAACTTGAAGGCGAGAGCAGGTTCTTCAATGTTTTTACAAATGTATACGCTGATCATCATCCCTTCTCCCACGCACCCGACTCCCAATGACATCCCTAATAAAAATTAGCTGAACAACCATCATACATGTATCATTAAAAAATCCTGGACATTAATGGATTCACTTATCGGCCCAATATTGAGCTGATTTGTATTCGAGGAGGGTTGAATTTCATTTCGCAACACGACTCTTTCTCCATTACCGCTACCCTTTACATTGTCGCCTTATGTTTTTTGGTGGACGACAAAACGACACAAAGAATGCAACAAAGAACCGCAATCCAATGGACCGCAACAAAAGCCATTTTGGTGTCAATCGTAGTGGTGGACGTGGTGGACGTGCCAACAGCAATCAATACAACGACCGTCAACATAGCCAAACCCTATTCCCAGCGCTGATGTGGGCGTGTAATGGCCAGTGCACAACGAGCTACAGATAAGACAGCACTGTATTCACAGGTACACCATGCGTTTTTCCTACCTTCATTACCCCCATCGCACCAAGCAACTCTCTTTGTGTTGTTTTCCATATACACGCGCACGCATACATATACATCATCCAAGACCTTTTGACCGACTTTCTTTCTCTATGGCAGCTCAAGGAAAAACGTGTTACCGAACGAGCCAATGCAATCAAAAACGGCCTGATACCTGATCCCAGTAAGCCTATGCGCCTCGCTGATGCTATCGATTTCCGTGGCACGCTGCAACACATGTGTTCTCGCTTTGAACAAGTGGAACGTGAAGTTCAAAACATGTTGGACCCTTTGGAAATGGTAGGTTACTATTGATTTACTCTATATCCATGCCGAGGCTAATGATCAACCTTCTTTACAGGATGCGAGTGGACAAGCTGATCCAAAAAGGACCGTCAAGAAGTATCGTCGATCTGCAGCAGGCAATGAACAACCATTACCATCGGATGTACGACCACCCCATGTATTAAGGGTAAGGAACAATGAATGCTTCATTGTAAAGATATGGATAACCAACACATGGACAATTTCTATAGCGGACGCTTGATTACCTGGTCAATGAGATCCTTATGCAATACCCTCTCATCAAATGCCATGGCTTCTTATGGGATCGTACACGCTCCATCAGACAAGATTTCACCTTGCAGAATATCCGTGACGCGTCAGCTGTTGAACTTCATGAAAAGATTGCACGTTTGCATATCCTCAGTTTACACGAGCTCTGCGAGTATGATGATGAGAAGTTCAGCGAACAACAAGAAACCGAGCAGCTTCGAAAAGGTAAGCAGCATTCATCATCATCATCACTTTCAAAAGGCATCTTTTGACATTTTTTCAATCTAGTGCTCTTGAGTTTGATGGAGTTTTATGATGATTTACGAGAGGATGGCATTGAGACGCCCAACGAAGCCGAATTTCGTGCCTATTACTTGATTTCTCATATCCGTGATCATGAAGTGGCTCGACAAATCATGCAATTGCCGCGCCATGTTTTATTTCATCCATTACTGCAACGTGCGCTACAATTTTACGAATTGATTCAACGCAATAATGAAATCATGGAGACCTCTGAACGCCGCAACAAGTTCACCAATGTGGAAGCATCTCAAAACAACTATTCAAAGTTATTCAAGCTTGTTGGTGAAGGTGATACGCCCTTCTTATTGGCGTGCATGATGGAATGGCATTTCCCGGATATCCGTAAAGGTGCTCTCAAGGCCATGAATCGAGCGTACTTGTCCGTTCATATTGGCGTCGAGGTTGAATATCTTCGTCAGGTGCTCGCTTATGACTCTGTCAAGCAATTGTTATCCGAAGCACATCTTTATGGACTTTCTTTTGAGGTGAGCGCGACACAAACGACGATTCGATTTGGACAAAAGACCAAGCAAAAGATGCATGTATTTGTTGGTATGTGTATGTGACATTGTACAGACATCCTTGGATACTAACACATTTATCTCATCTTGTAGAGCCTTTATCCAATCCTCGACCAACCAAGTCCATGTTGCTTGTGGATCCGAAAAAAGGCAACCGCACCTTTGCACAGATTGTGAATGGCGAATTGGATGATGTTTTGGTTCCTACCAAGAACAACCTATTTCAAACATTACCCAATGATCTCCCTGCCAACGGTGGTCCAGTCATCAACACTTTCAGATCCGAACATCGATTACTCCCTACGGTGGATGCAACAAAAGCTTTTGCTAATGCTCGTCGTGTCCAAGAAGGACGTCCAAGCACACCTCCTATACCTCCACAACAGCAACAATATCAGCTTCAGGTGCAAGCACAGCAAGAAGCGTTACGTCAACAACAAGAAAAGGCACGCTTGGAGGAGCAGAAACGACAGGAACAAGAGCAAGTGGATACGGATGAAGTGATGAGATCTGCTCAAGTGGTTCGTGCAGAAGAACAACTACGAATGGAAGTACGAGCTCAGCTTGAAGAACAAGAACGTTATTTGGCAGAAAAGAGACGAGAGTACCTAGCCAAGATTGAAGAAGAAGAGCGCAATAGACACATGGCAAGATTACGAGAACGTGCAGTGGAGAGTGTTCGAGAACATAAGCGGAAACGACGTGAGGAGATGGTGACCACGCTTAGCGATTTCTTGACAACAGCGGTGCTTGAAGCAGTTACAGGCGAGGAAACAAGGAAAGCTGCAAAGCATACCATGTGTGCTATGAAGCTCATCAAGCGACGGATGACACCTCTTTTGAAGCGAGTACGTGCAAGGATCCAGAAGCGACAAGATCGTGTTAGAGAACGCAACAGCCTCTATCGCTTGACTCAACGACTTACACAAGCTGTGAATACCCGCACCACAATCAACAACACTGTCAGCAGCACCCCACAGAGTCGATCCATGGCTATTCAATCATTAATGTCAGAAGGCATGGCATTACGGCGTGCTGTACAAAAGGTATTCTTTTTATTTCCATGGCAACCATTCTCATTGTGCTGATGATTTATTCTATATATAGCCAACAAAGAACAACCCTACTGCTATTTGGGAAATGAAGAATGTGGCGCATGACTTATATCCACACATCAAAGAAGCATTGAGTCTGAGGAGGGCAAATAAGGACACGTGGTTGATGTATATCCATTTGGAGGCTGAGGACATGAATGCGACCCAATGGTTTATGCATAAATTTGGATTGGATCCCGAGTTTCATCGACGCATTGAACGTGTTCAAGACATGACAATTGGCATTCGTGCATTATACCCTACGAGTCCTATCTATAGTCAGGTACGTGGATGATCATCTTGTGATTACCACATGGAGCTAATGGGATATTGCAGGTGGTGGATGACACAAGCAGTATCATATTTGGTCTATCTGAAATGCGGCATAGCAGCGAAGGGGATGATATAGATGAGTAAGTTTTTCACTCTATGCGAGTGTGGGAACGCGTTATGCTTACATTTGGATTCAGCGTTATTTATTGGCGGAAGGAGAAACAACGGCTGGATCGATTTTGTCAACAACTCAAGGCAGAGAACCCTGCGTTTCATGCACCATTCTTATTCACATATTGGCCACGAACAAAGGCATTACAAAGCGCGATTGAAATGGTAAGTACAACTGACACAACATTCGTGTGGGAACAATAACAAAGGCTGATCCCAAAAATCATGCAGCTTCCCGATTTTTTGGGCCTGGAACAAAACCAAGTTGTACATAGTTATCATATATTGATCATGAACCCAACAACCATCCCCGAGCGTCTTGATGAGGAATTAACGTGGCTGGCAAGAAGCACCGTCGTCAATACGTTGACCGTATAATAATAGAAGATGCAAAAGAATGTTCCTTTATTATATATGTACATAAACATGATGATTGATTTGCAAGAGGATGATCAAATTAAATGGTAGCGTTTCGAACAACGAGGACTGGGCAAGGACATTCATGAATGCAGCGATCCGAAACTGATCCCAAAAAGACACTCTTGACAGTACCCAAACCGCGTGAACCAACAATGAGCAGCTCCACTTGATTGTTTTGCGTATAGCGTGGAATCAAAGCCTTGGCATCACCTGTCAATACATGTGCCTCGCTCGAGATACCCATAGTACGAAGTCGTTCACTCAATCCTTCAAGACGAGTACGCGTGGTGGAATCCGAAGGGAGATCATGGGGAGACTTGATTTTACCGGGGGAAGTGGGCATAAAGCTGCTACCAGCTGCCTTGTCACCAGGTTGGATAGCCGAGAGAAGAATGACATGGTCGGTATCTCCACGAACGATATTCTTGAGGGACCATTCAAACAATTTTTGAGCATCGTCGCTACCATCATAAGCGATAGCAACGCGTCGTTTGTCAACAATGGATGTAGCCATAATAGAGAAAAAGTAAACTTGAGAGGAAAGAAAAGTGTGAAACCCAAGGATCTTCTCACACAATTCGGGGGGCTGTCTTTTATGTGTGTTTGGGGCTTGTTCATGCCAACAACACGCGCATTGTGTCACACGGCCCACCTTGTGTGACCCGACAACAACAGTGTGAGGTGGTGCCACTTTTATTTCTTTTTTGGTCTTCATCTCCTCTTCCCCAAGAAAAGATGGGTCGATTTCAAACGGATCCACCAGCGTGGTATTGTTTGATCCGCTTGATGCTGAGTTGACTTTTTCCATACACACAACTCGTCAGGATTTTCTTTTCTTCCAATGTCCTCCAGCTTCCAGCTGTTCCAGTTCGATGGTGTTTGTCAGACCGTCGCACTGACATTGTGCCCACTTATTGGCAAGTCCGATGGCATTGAACCCATTTGTTATGCAAGAAACGTTGACGTGGCAGGCGTGCTGATTTTTCAACCAGGCAAGTAGTAGCAACAACAACAACGCCTTTGATCCTTTTATCATTAACAAGAACCTTTCAGCCACTTTTATCATTGATATTGTTGCGTTGTTGATGACTGGTATCATGATCTACCACATAAAGACAAAATACACAGCCGTTGGTAAGGGTGGAACGATAGCCAGGAAATCACGTTCCTTACGCTGATCATGAAAATAGGCCGAAAGGAAATCACGCTGTTTTTCCAAATGTATACCATGACAGTGATCACCGAAATGCTTCTGGTGACGAGCATCATTCCAAAGGCATCGATTCTATATCCCGTGAGTCATCCTTGCTTTGCTTTGCATTGCTCTACAAACATTCATATGCTCATCATCATCATCATCATCATCATCATCATCATCATCCCATGAACAACCCCACCAGTACTTTACAGCTGTTCATCTCGGATTGGTTACATCAACGCTTTGGTGCTTATTGATCAATGGATTTTTGGGTATTCAGTTTGCTGAAGATGGGACACCTTTGAGTCTTTGGGTATGTAAGAATATGGAAAGACACGTGATGTGATGACATTTGTTTGACATGACACGATCGGCAGTGGAATCGGATAACAACGGGTATTATTTTCATTGTGGTATCTTCCATTGCCATTGCCACATTCAACAACACAACCGGCCCCTTCAATTATGAGTCACCCATGGCCTTATGGATCATTTACTACTTTATCAATGGTGCCTTTGTCACCATTTACATTATTGTCCAGCTAATCCTTATTGCGTTTACGTTGGAAGATCGATGGCCTTTGGGTGACATTTTATTCGGCGCTCTCTTTTTCATCATTGGTCAAATCAGCATGCATGCATTTTCCATTGGCATTTGTGAACATTCAAAACACTACATGGATGGATTGTTCCTTGGCAGTGGATGTAACTTGCTGGCAGTGATGATGGTTTACAAGTACTGGGATTCTATCACGGGTGATGATCTTGAGTTTGCATTGGATTCCAAACCCCAATATTGGCAGGTGTTTGAGCCCATTCAAAAGGAGAAGAATTAAAAATATACATAAAAAAATGCCGATTGCATTGAACGTTTTTCTTTTTTTCCTTTTCTTTCTTTGTTCTGCTACTATCGTGTCACTTTTTTCTTAACCCCCGTTCCTTTTACCATTGCATATACATGTTGAGACGTGCCTTTTCCACCGCCAAGTTATCCAAACCCTACCTATGGGATAAATTACCCGGCGAAGGTGTCCAACCTCGAAAGGGTGTGGAAAAGTTAATGGGTTCTTTAAGAGCCAATCGTTTCAGCGAACCATTTCCAGTCAACACCACACCCAAGGATCGTTTCGATGTAGCTATTGGTATGTAAGCGTACATGTGTGTGATGGTTAGGGTCAAAAAAGGGTAACACAACATCCTCCGAAACCAGTGGGCGGTGGCATTGTTGGTTTGGCTACAGCCAGAGAAATCTTGAAGCGGTATCCAGAAAAGACCGTGGTTGTCTTGGAAAAAGAAGATCAAGTAGCAGCACACCAAACAGGTCATAACTCGGGCGTGGTAATCACTAAAAGTGCTCTGTTACTATTATCATCATCATACTGACATCATCAACAAGATTCATGCCGGTTTGTATTACATCCCAGGATCTCGGATGGCCCATACCTGTGTACGTGGTGCTGAGCTTATGTACAAGTATTGCGAGGAAAAACAGCTACCAGTAGAGAGGTGTGGTAAATTCATTGTTGCAGCCAATGAGGGTGAGCATGCGCAAGTCGAAAAGTTGTATAGCCAAGGGACCGCCAATGGTGTTCAAGGACTCGAGATTATATATCGAGATCAGGTAGGTTACATGCATGATGATGCAAAGTGCAGGATGTTGACAGCTTTTATTAGATAAAAGAGATGGAGCCCAATGTTTCAGCGTATAGTGCATTGCATTCTCCAAACACAGGCATCACCAACTATTGGCTTGTCGCCCAAACCATTGCCGATGAAATACGCGAATCAGGGTAAGAAGGATATACGCATTTGAGAAGCCATGGTTGTTGACCTTGGTGTGTATATGTATATAGACGTGGTGATATCAAGCTCTCATTTGAAGTGGATAAGATGGAAACGACCAAGGATCGAAAAGTATTGGTACGCTAGGGTATGGGTGTTTCTTATCAAAGTATGTATACCAACATGGAAAGGATGGCAGGTTTATGGAAGAGAACCAGGTCAATTTGGTCCTGTGCTACACGTGGAAGCTGCCAATGTCATTACATGTGGTGGATTCTACTCTGATAGACTTGCCAAACTCAATGGTGGGAATTATCGAGCCAACCGAATTGTCACTTTTCGAGGAACGTATTACCAGCTCAAATCCGAGTATCGTACCTTGGTATCTCGTAACATTTATCCAGTGCCAAGCGGTGGTGGTATTCCCGTAGGCGTGCATTTTACTCCTACAGTGAGTATTACACCTATTACTTGTCATGTGTACAGGGATTAAGTGGCGGTGTGTATGCTGCAGGTTGATGTGCGAAGAGGTCATCAGCTTATTGTAGGACCTGGTGCATGGTAAGCTATATATGGAAAGCAGCCATCACAACATCAGCTGATGATCCTATCTTAGTATTACTTTTTCAAGAGAAGGATACAAGTTCTTTGATACCAAGTTCTTTGATCTTTATGAGTTTGCTACCAATATGGCATTTTGGCAATTCGCATTCAAGAACTTTACATTATCGATGGGTGAACTCTATCGTGATCTCAACAAGTCTGCATTTTTGAGAAGTGGTCAAAAGTTTATTCCATGTCTCAGTGATGAAATGGTAGAACCAAGCTTTTCTGGGATCATGTCACAAGTATTTGAGGTGGGTATATATTCAACATTGATAGCATTGAAAACGCATATGCTAATGCTGGGGTGTGGTGGTTATCCTGTTTACTAGCCTGGTGGAGGTGCTGCTGGGGACTATATCATTGAGCGTAATTGCATGGATGGATTAGCCATCAATCTTCGTAACGCCCCTTCGCCAGCTGCCACTGGATCCTTTGCCATTGCCGAGATGATGAGTGATATTGCTGCTGACGATTTTGGTTGGAAACAATAAACGTGCCTCCTTGCTTCCTCACTGATGTCGCTTGCGTTTGACGCCATCCATGAAGCCAACGACTTGTTGAAATGATTCATCCGGTGGATCACTTTCCACAGCTGCAAGAAGAGGATCCAATAGCAAATCGACCTTATCAATGGGCAGGTTACAACAGGCTGCGATGAGTCGTTTACATTGGATTTCTGTTTGGCTGGTACGATTCTGCAGCTGTGAGATTTGTTGTGATAGTACTTGTCGTGTTTGTGTATGGGTGGCAACCTGAGCTTGTAATAACTTCATTTGCTCCTCAAGCCATTGTTCTCGTGTCATGTTGCATTGCTCGAGTAGCGATAAAGGTGGGATGTTGAGCTCTGCATGCTGTTGTCGTCGTTCAACTTCTTTTTGTTGCAATTTGCTTTGTAGCTGTTGTAGTTGTTGAGTCGCCTTCCGTAATTGACCCTGTGCCTTTTCAAGTGCCTGATCTCGTTCACGTATTTGTGCAATGTATTCAGTATCAATGGAATCCACCGCCTTTTGCACAGCTTAGAAACATGTTAGTTGTCATGGATACGGTGTATGATGCTGAAAGCACTTACACAAGACAAGATCACGTCCTTTTGTTGTTGATCCACTGCTGGTTGAACAAGGCTATGGAAAGTGAGTCAATGAATGTCGTTGCTATACACCCTTTCCTAATCCAATACTTACTTGCATAGAATCACTTTTCAAAAGCACTTTGGCCACAGCCTCCAAACCGGATCGCAATGCAATATCAGCTGCACTATCGCCGTTGATATCCTTGATGGATAATAAAGGTTGTTGTCCATATGACACCAATTGTTTTATATAATACATGGATGCTGGATAGGCTTTGTCGTTTGTGTCGTTTGCTGCAAAAGCGACCGCATGATGAAGGACACTTTGACCATCACGATCCACCGTCAATATCGTATCATGCAATGCCATCAACATTCGAGAAAAGCATTTGGTTTCATAGCAATGGGTGTGCCTTACAGCTTGCATAAGGGCTGTTTCACCCGCGTGATTCGTATATCCAACATCCGCACCTTGTTCGATGAGCAATTCCACATTCTTGACGCGTCCCAAAGCGGCATCCACAAGTAATGAATAGGGCTGTTGTTGTTGTTGAGGATGTTCTCCTGGATCATTCGTATGTATTGTATCATGATCAGGCCAATCAACAGATTCATTGTCGATAACCATCGTATCAGTGCTGAAGGGTGTGGCTACCATAGGCGATGATTCCACTGCTACTTTTGCTGCTGCTGCTGTCGTCTTTCGTTCTTTGTTTGTCGTTGTTGGATCTTTTTCAGGATACAATTCAAAGTCGGCAGGATCGATGTCAAGAAGAGGCTGAATTTGATGGAAAATCCCATGGCGCTCTGCAAGTTGGCGTGCCTTATCAAGAGGAATCCTTTATACAAAGAGACATCAATGACCCCCATCTTCTTTGTGCTCCCTAAGAACATGCTCACATACCATGTGCCTTGATATTTGCCAAATCCTCCTTGGACTTTTTGGTGATCGCCAATGAGAACTTCACGATCAAGGATCTTTGCACGCTTTGTCTTTTCCATTCCTGCAGCCTTTAGGATTTGAGTCGCGTTCATGTACGAGTCGTTCTTGCGTCGCATAACGGCAACATCGCCCACGGCCAATTCGAAAACCGGTGTGTTGGAATAGTTCACTCGATAAATGAGACCAGCTATCGTCATCAAGAGTGAAGCAGAAAAAGAAAAAGGAGGTGAACAAAGACGCGTCTCTGCAGGAGGTACATTTTTTTTCTTGTTCTCGCTTTCGGAGTAAGCTCGTGCCACCATTATTATCTCCACCACGCCTTTCTTTCTTTGTATTCAATTCATCAATTATATATAAAATGTGTTTTGATGATCCCAAAACTAGTAGTTTGGATCCCATTTATTACATTATCGATTCAAGTATCATGGTTATAGATATGGGCTGTTGGTTTAACCAAACGATTTGCCGCTGATCCATGTCTGGAACATGTTCAATGCTGCTTCTGGCTGATACATAGGCACCTACATACGATCATTTGTTAGCTAATTAGGCTCATGTACAGGATGAAACTATGTCACAACCCACCTCATGACCAGCTTCGTATACACGAACAAAGGTAAGCTTATCAGCAGATCTGAATTGGCCGACCTCCTTGCCGTCAGCTTTCCATGCTGCCAACTTGGTCTTGCTAAATGCATCACTGCCATCCCATTTAAGAGCGTCCACAACATCTTGATTGCCATACTAGATAGGATCCCCCATTGTTAACATCAATACCATGCATAAAAATACATCAACCATATCAATAAACTTACCCAATTGCAGATGACGTCGGCATCTCCTACATAGATAAGCACGGGGATACCTTCCTTCAATAACTTTTCGAGGACAGGGATATATGATCGAGCACTATCATGGCTATGCATAAGTAACATTGCTAGGAGAATCAAATGCAATGACGGCTTACCCATCACCGGTCTTTGCAAATGCCATACCCTACATAGTATTCAAGCTGGTGTGTGAGAGAGACCCATACATCATGAGCACCTTACATCTTATGTATACATACCACAGAATCAGAGCACATGGAAAAGTGACCTCTTGCTCCAAGTTCTTTGATAACCGAATCCTTGTTCAATTCATCAACAAATGGATGTGGGGTATCATCGCCTTCTTGTCGGATATCATAAAAGCTATGGCCTGATTGGGCATAGATGCCTTCAATTTGACCACATTGTTGATTGGCATTGACACAGTCGCTATCTTCATCGCTCTCGACACATTGATCAGCTGCAAAAGTGGGTTAGCCATGTATGTTGAATCCGCATGTTTTAGCTATACCTACCAGCAGGCTTGCATTCGTTCTCATAAATCTGCTCCATCTTGTCACATTGTTCTTCAGGAAGCGCAGCTGGGTCTATTTCGTGCAACACGTGAGTCATGTGTGTGTGATCAAAAGCTGTACAAAAACTCACATGTAGAATGGCAGGTCATCTTGGGGTATGATTTGCTATTATTATTATACGCGTTACAGATCATGCATCATAATACGCCCAAGATCAAGGATGAACTTACTATTGGAGGCCGGCATCGAAAAATCCGTTACCCACACCAATCGATTTGAGGGGTACAACGACGCCCTTTTCCTCGCCTGATTTGACCTTTTTGTTCATATCCACGACATGGCTTGCAAATCCTGGGATATAATGACCACCATACGACTCGCCAAAGTAATGCACATCGAGCTTGCTGTATTGAGGGAATGTTTCATAGAAGGCTTGCAAGAAGGTCCATGCACGTTCAGCTGCATCCTCGGTTCTGGAAACGGTTTGCTTGCCATATGAGAATCCTACACCATCGGGCTACATGCCATGCCCATGTGAAGATCATTAACACCCTATAAGCGTACTATGGCGTATGCATGTTGGTATTATCGAACCTGATCAAAGAAAAGCATGTTGGTGGATTGATGCCAGCTATGTGGGTTCGCTGTTCCGTTTTGTTGACAAGGACCCATTTCTTCCCAAAGACCACTGATACCAAACCGGATTAATCAATGCATACATGAATTGACCGCGTAAAACTTACATCAAACTGGAACAACCCGGGCCACCATTAAGCCAAACTTGATGGTGCATATGACTATTAGAAAATTGGTTTCAAGAGTGGCAAGGATTCAAATACTCACTGGTTAAGGGATCCTTTGATGGATCATTTTTGCTTTCAAAGAACCAGAAAAAGTAATGTTCATCATTGGCAGCATCCAAGTAACCGGAATACTATGAAAGATTTCAAATTTGTTTGTGTTTGTTTGTCTTGTAAAACAACAACCACCCCCCTTACCTGCTTGACATCTGGGTCACAAAGTTTGGGAGTGGAGTACTTGAGTTGTGTTGAATTGCCAGAGGATGTTGTCTCGTTGCCATCTTGTCGTCTCCAAGGATGATAGCGTGACATGGGATGGGCTTGTACGGCCGCCGGGGCACATAACAAAGCTGCACCAAAGGTAAAGAGTAAGCTTGTCAATGCACTTTTTCCAAACATTGTTGTGCAGAAAAGGGTGATGCGGTTTCGTTTGGCCGAGCGGGTTTGTTTCTTTTTATATAAGGGCTAAAGCGCGAGAAAATAATGCAGATACGACATTATACAAATAAACGCAAGGGACCATTCATTCTTAGCGGCATTTGCACCTTCTGTTTCTGATACCTTAGTATTGATCACGTTAGATTGCTTTGTCAAACACACTCACACACATGTTGCAGATCAATGATGATGCTTGCATTATCCTCGTAATGTTTAGTGTCACATGCCGTGAATGTAACACACTTTGATTGTATCACTCGCTGGAGTGAATTGTACAAGTCGTCGGGCCTGTGCGAGGAAATGATACAGTTATTGTCTTTGTAATACAAAGGGCCCAAGAGCATGGATCGTCCTATTGTTGCGTCCCAACCCTTTATCTCGCAGCTGCTTTTGGGATTCAACCAACATGGAGGCGAAGGAGCAAAAGGTTCGGCTTGATCTAAGCCCGAGTGACACAACATCAAACATTTGTCTTATATAAATCTTATGTATGCAGTAACATGCTCAACAGGCAAACGGGTGGTGATGAATCTTATGCATGATGCAACAGCGACAAGACATAGGGTGATACTAGATGCTCGATAGTATAGTGAAAATTTCCTTTCGCATCTCTTTTCGCCTTATTAAGCCTTCTATTGCACAACATCTTGTCAACGCTCAGCATGGCCCCCTTGATCTATACCATAAAATGCATGACGACTATTACACAGCCCAAAGGATTATGTACAGACGAGCGCTTCAAAGCAGCATGGTCGTTATAAATTAATGTATTACTAGTACTTCTATGTGCAATGCTTTCTTAATACTTCTATGAGCTCTTTGGTGTCAACCGGCTTTGTCAAATAACCATTCATTCCAGCTTCCATGCAGAGGTGTTTGGCACTATCCTGGATGTCGGCTGTCAATGCTACAATTGGAAATGAGGTGGAGGTGGTGGTGGTGCTATGATTGGTTGTCGTGACACGACCCTCATCACGGTCTTGCTCCAATTTTCTTATCCTTCGTGTTGCTTCCACGCCGTCACACTTGAAAAGGAAAAATATGACATTATCTGGTTAGCTTCATCATTGTGGATTAGACAAGGGTGGCTCGATATTATACGTACCAAAGGCATATGATGATCGAAGAAGCCCATTTTGAAATATCCGGGAGGTCGAGACAGCCATACTTCCACTGCTTCTAAACCATTGTTGGTCATTTGTACCTGAAATCCAAGTCGTGTCAGCTGCTTGTATAATAGCTTCTGTGCCACTGGGTTATCTACTCGTAGAGCATTATTAATGTTTATCCTGCCACGAATGATGATCTTTAGCCGTACCTTCAGCTCCAAGGATATGCATGTTTTTGAAGGACTCTCGCTCTTGCTCCGTAAGGCTACCGGTTGGTTTAGTTGGTGGTCGGTATTCAGGCCACGGTAGTGGTGAAGTACATATACCCGGTTGTTGACGCTGAATGATTTCGGAAATGATGCGTAACAACTTTCGTCGTCGTAACGGCACTGTCATGGAAATGGGCGTATCGACGTTGTTGCCTTCATCTCCTGGTCGTAGCAATTGTTGCCTATCATCATGATGCTTGGTCTCGGATATTGTAGCTTCCCCATTGTTGTTTTTGGGATAATGGAGCCGAACAATATAGCGTGCTTTGTTCAATTGCAGATGCTGCAGGTGCTGCTCGTCAAAGAAAAGGCCCATGAGAACGAAGCTGTAATCTGATATGGCATTCGCATCCGATAACATCAAGTCTTGCACACCGTCGATTTGGATACCAGGCAACATGTGTCGTACCATGGCAACCGTGGATGCATGATTGTCGGCAACCAAAATACGCATATGACTCAAATTGGCAAGCCGTACTGCAATCGCATTGTTACGCTTCGTAATCTCCTCTGGCAAGGGTGTCGCACAGGCCGTGAAATAAAACGTTGACCCTTTTCCAAAGGTGCTCTTCACATCAATGCTGCCATTCATCAAATCCACCAGTTGCGAGCAAATCGATAATCCAAGCCCTGTACCACCATATTTACGTCTATAATTCATTAAAGTAAGTACACACAACATTGCAAAAGTATCACCCACCCCGGCATTCAATCTTACGTTGTGCTTCCATCAACCTGAGAAAATGGCACAAAAAGCATTTTGCGCTGTTCTTCACTGATACCAATGCCTGTGTCCTCGACCTCAAACAGTAGCATGACTGATCCATCCTTGTTTCCATTCTCAGCAATGTTGCTAGTGTCGCCATGGTTCTTGGCCAAAGAGCAGCGGATTGAGATTTCACCCTTATGGGTAAACTATCCATGAAAAGATTAGATTTAGTGTCATTCACTGCTTTCAAAATTAAGATTACCAACGTACCTTTATGGCATTTCCCAGCAGATTGATAACAATTCTAACCAGATGTACACCACATTTTAGCTCTTGAAACGAATCTTTGGAACCTAAATAAATCACTACTTACTGCCGTAGACGATTGCCATCAGCCATCACCACAGAAGGAACATCATCGGCGATGCTATATGTGATGTTGATACGTTTTTGAAGAGCCATCACAATAAGCATCTCGATAACATCCGCAACCAGATCTTCAAGAACCACTGGTGATAAATCCAACGTGACTTTGCCAGCTTGCAGCTTTGAGTAATTGAGCAAATCATCAATGATTTGTAATAAGAAGGAACAAGACGTCTTTGCTGTATGCACCAGATCCTTTTGTTCCTTGTCCAATTTGGTACCAGCCAACAAGGAAATCATCCCGTAGAATCCAGAAAACGGTGTTCGTATCTCATGGCTCATGTTTGCTAAAAAGATCTCACGTAGTCGTGTTGCTCGATCAGCAGCTTCTTTGCTCCGTTTGGCTTCCAGCAGAGCCTGCTTTTGCTTTTCAATCATGCTACGTATCAAGAACAATAAAGTTAACCCATGCGATTTCCAAACTCATACCCTCCCTATCCCATCCTCTTACTTCATCTTGGCAGCTGTCGCTCTCTGCACTGATGTGAAAAGATTTGCATTGGATATGGATATGCCCATTTGCTGGCAGAGGAGACCGAGCACTGTAATATGGCGTCGTGTAAAGATTCCCGCTGCACCTTCCACAAACAAGCATCCAATCATCATGCTTCTATGCATAATCGGCATGCAAATGACTGATGACCTTCGACTCAATCGTTCAAACCATGGTCCCGAAGCAAAGCGTGGGTCCTGTGCGACATCTTGAATAAAGAGACTTTCCTTGGTACGCAGCATGTGATGAACAATACGACTTGGCACAAATGTCTCGGATTCGGATAATCGCTTGGGTGGATCAAAGTACTGAACACCATTTGCATCATCCACATCATCTTGTTTTCCTGCTCCTCCTTGACTGCTGCTGGTTCCATAGGCGCTTACTCCATAATATTCATTCTTGATAAGGATGGCACCACAATCGGCTCCAGAGTTCTCGAGAATGATTTTCATCATGGCTGTCAAAAGCCCTTCAGACTTGACCTCCGAGGACATCACTTGACAGCTCTTGAGTATGGATGCCATATCAATCTAATGCATGATAATAATAAGCAAACGTATGTATCACAAAATATTATGCACACATACAATATCCAAAGTCATCAATGTTTGCTCCGATGTCACGGGAGGAATTGACTCCGTGGAACCAGTGGATACTGTGAGAGGTTCTTGCCCAAATAAGCTCTGGTTGCTCTCCTGCGATGAACTCCAAGAATTGCCACCATTGAAAAGTGCCACGTGCTCCGTTTGGATGCTTGCATCATGTAACTCACGATTGTCATCAAGGTAGCTGGCAAGGAGGGATGCGTATTTCGAACCAACTTGTCGTGCTTTGCCATATGATCCATGCGAAGTATAAAGATCTATTGACTATATAAGAGGAAATCAGAACAAAGCCTATAGGTTGTTATACATTTGTACACGTACCTTCTTGATCATAGTCACTGCGACATTTTGCATATCCATACGATAGTAAAAGGCACCAGCACATTCATGTATCACACACATCTCCAATAGCCATGATCCTTCACGTGCTTGATTGATTGCGGTCTCGTATAGCCGACACACTTTGAACATGTTCTCAGCACTACCACCTTCAAATTGCATGAGCTCGGCTTCAATCGTTGTCCAATACAGCCCAAAGTTGATGGGAGAAGCATCAGCCCAAGGTTTAATCAATTCCTGATTGCGCTTGACTTGAGCCAATAATGTTGTTCTTTCATCACCCCTTTCCTCTTGACGCGCCTTTTGTAAAAGAGCCAAGGAATAGTAAAAAAGCATCATGCGTGTGTGACGATGACATGGATGGCCATCAATGGTGACAAAGGAACGACTGCCAACTTCGATAGCGGTATCTGTATGCTCATAGAGAACCAGTGGCACCATTTTGAATGCTTCATACCAATTCAAGATCGATTCAGGATTGGAGCTTTGTCGACAAATACTGTCCTGGATGAATTGCGAGTCTCTGAACCCATCATCTCCATCGAATACATCAGGGGTATCAATATACGTTTGCCCATTGAGTGCTTTACACACGCGAACGATTGCCATGGCAAAGCTGTTGGTATCAAATGTTGGCCACCATGCATGAATCGAGTCATAAGTTGATTCGGCTTGTCGTAATGTGTCGGTGAGATGATGGCCTTGGAAAAACATTTGGGTGCAAATATGTATCTGATTCATCGATCCGTAAATGACATCGCCGGCTGCCATCGAGTATTGAATACCCAACCGAAACCATTGAAACGTTTCCCGATAATGCTGCTTCCAAAATAAGACAAATGCTGCATATAAATTGTAGGCACGCCCTTTGTCTTGGTTCTTGCCATTCTTCTCTGCCAATGCAATCCCCAATGTACCCAATTTCTATACACAGAAAAATTAGTCTACGTCTTTACATTGATTTGCTCTCATAACATGCATACCTCAACAATGTCGTATTTTCCATACAGGGTGGTAAAGCCACTGCACACCAACATACAAGCAGCACCAGAATGGCTGACTGATCCTTTGGTCAAAGAAAGCACTAAGATACGTGCGGCCCAATAATACATTTCACGGTGATCACCATTCCAATAAAGAATTGCCAGCCTTAATAAACACACGTATTAGTATCATACTCCCCTAGATAATATCAAAGTCATTACTTGGACACTTACAATTCATCCATCAAACCCATTGAACCAATTAGCAAAGGATCTTGGCAAGGTGGCATATCCAAAATGTCATCAATGGCCTTCTCCTCTAGCAGTCGTTCGATTTGGTTGTATTCCCTCTCGAGACCCTGATCCGAAACATCCATTTTGGAGAGCTCATCGCCTAGTTCCACCAGACATTGCAGCAAAGCAGCTCGACTCTTGTTGTATAGCTGACGTCCAAAGTAAAATTTGGCTTGTATGTGATATGCAGCGATACGATCAACTGGGGTGATAGCGTATGTGAATACGGTGTTCAATAACGTCTCTGTGCGATCATGCTTCCCCACAATCCAACTCAGGGCTGCTGCATTGGTGTACAAGCTCAACGTCGTGTCATAATCAGTCATCCATTCCTCGTCTCCATTGCATAATCGAATTGCCATGTTGTAATAGTTGACGGCCATGCTATGCGCACCAGTGGATTGACCCATATTGCCAGCTTGGATCAAGACTTTGCGATAAGGTTGCTTATTATGAAGCGACAAGAGTATATGCTTGCACTTTAAGAGATGATCGGCAATAAGAAAGAGATCACTTTGATGCTCTAGTATGCAAAGACATGTTTAGGATTGGAATCCCTATAGTTGATCAATGCACACACACATACCTGCCATAAGGTGACGAGCCACAATAAAATGGATGGATCCTTTGGTCTTGGGATCGGCTAGCTCTGATGCTGCTTGCGATATTCGATCATGGCTCCATTTGAATTTATCTTCATCGATGGGGACAATGTAACCTTCCTGAATCACATTTTGCAGGCTGCTCATGGGTTCATTGTCTTGTTGCCCTTTGCCAATTTCACATGATGATGCTGGTGTTTCATTGTCGTCACCCCAATAAAGCATGAGGCTTCTCACAGTGCTCCAAGAGAACGTATCTCCAACAAAAGAAGCAAGCTTCAACAATCGCTGTGATGACTCGGGTAATTCACGTAATCGAGCTGTGATGAATGCAACGTCCATTTCCTTCATGGCTTGTCCACAGATATCAGCTTGTTGGATTTGTTGAAAGTCATAGTCCCATGCATTTGTTTCCCAGTTGAAGAAAACGAGATGTCGTCGTACAAATGTTTGGAGAAGTTGGGTGGTATAAAAAGCATTGCCGCGTGCCTTGTCGTAGATAATTTGAGCAAAGGGTCGAACGTATTCACGATCATTGTCATTGTCTCGTGCTCGTCGTAATGCGTCGCAACATAAATCGATCAATGGCTCCATGTCGAGCGCACCCACTTGCAGCAGATGCATTGTGTCATGCCGGCTTTCAAGAAAATTGGCAAACTTGCCCGACACTTCCTTATCTCGATAAGACATGAATAAAAGCACGTTCACTTTGGATGCTGTCAATGCTTCAAGTAATCCCAAAGATGCGTCATCTACGACCCTCCACCATGAGTCAATGTCTTTTTTTCAAATCCATTCATATTTACCTGCTTGATGAAGATCATCGAGAAACTATAAACGTGACATCTTATCATCAGTAACATGGATCTAGAATGAACACCGTATTTCCTATACCATACCAGGGTAATCATTCTCCAAAAAGTGATGGATCGGAAGATCTCGACATACATATTGAGAAAGCGATTTTGTGCCTCGATGTTGTCGGTTTGGATTGTTGCTATTGCCTTCTTGGATGATACTCCTCGTTTTGCTGAATCGGGTCTTTCCAATAATGCTCCAAGCTCTGGTACAAAGTCTGCCAATATCCCAATGTTTGAAAAGCGTGCACCCAAACAAGCTCTGAGATAATGATGAAACCTTCGCATCTCTTCTTGTGGCTCTGTCATGATTTGCTGGAGAATTTGGGAGAGTGCTTGAAGGAGTGCGCTATAAGGAACCTTGTTTCTTGAATCAAACTTGACTGTGGCCACATAGCTATGTACAAATACCCAAATCATACGTTAATACCTCAAGTTGAATAGAAAAGGGATAAAACATCTACCCATTTTGTCGTGCCATTGGTTGTACGGATGTAAATAAAGTGGATTTGCCAATCCCTCCTGGTCCATAAAGGCCCACCATGGTTGTCCTCATTGCCTTTCTCCATCCCCTGCTATGGTTCTCGCTCCCGGTGCTGCTTATAATATGCTCGCTATTGACATCTGCACCACTGTACACGCTCCTTGAATCACCATCGGATTTGGTCGCACTGTTGCTTTCTGATATTGTTGACATGTTCTCACTGCTGGTGGTGGAGTCGATGATATCTGACAGCTTGCTTGGAAATGACGACGTTGCACTGTATGGAGTAGCACAACGAGCAATGATCGTTCTCATTTTTTCAAGGACAGCTTGTCGACCATACACCGTTTTGGGTAAAGTAAATAGTGATGCAATGTCATGCTGTGCAAGCGGAAAAGGTGTGATTGCTGGTTTCTAAATTCATTATTATGCAGATGATGAGCTTCCAAGGAGAACAAGAACCACACACATACAATGAAAAGGTTGATTATATAGGTTACCTACCTGATGATTCGTGATATCCAACCTCTTGAAGCATTCAATCAAATCCAATCGGACTCCATGAGCACTAGCATAGCGATCATCTGGTACCTGATGATGATGATGTTGTAACACACACATGTCAATATCCTGTACTACGAAGACTAGTAACCCCGACAACGAACCTTGTGTGTCATTTTCTCAATGATACGCGAAAGCATTTCAGGTATGTTGGGCATCAGCTCATGAGCAAGTACTGGTTTTCGACTGAGAATGCCATTGAGGATATCCAATACACCACCACCCACGTCAAAAGGATGTTTGCCGGTCAAGAGAACGAAGAACATGATGCCAAGTGAATAGATATCAGAGCGATGATCAGATGCATACGTCGTGCGTCCTGTTTGTTCTGGGCTCATGTAAAGAACAATGTCGTCATTGCTGACGGCCTTTCTCCACCCTTCGCTTTTCAGTAATAGTTCCTTGTTTGATGATTGGCCCATGACATCCCATAGCTTGATAGTGTTGTTGTTGTTGTCTCTACTTTGTCGAAAAGCTGAAAGTCGTACTTGGCCATGGACAATCTGGTATCGGTGGATGAATTCAACACAATCGGTGCATTGGATGGCAAACTGCAGAAAGCGAACAAAGTCGGTGCATGGATATGGGAAGAAGGATGATCGCTCTTGCTGTGTCGC
This sequence comes from Lichtheimia ornata, assembly GCF_029851405.1. Taxonomy (NCBI): domain Eukaryota; kingdom Fungi; phylum Mucoromycota; class Mucoromycetes; order Mucorales; family Lichtheimiaceae; genus Lichtheimia; species Lichtheimia ornata. The sequence continues at coordinate 270,848 of NW_026695331.1, forward strand.
TTCAAAAGGGTCGTCATTATAGTAGACAGCTGCCACCATCCCATTTGACAACCGAAGATACTCCATTGGCCTCACTATTAGGGCGATCGCGATAAGTCAAAGGGGGGAAACAATACATGCATAATACAATCTCAGTACCAATAAAGTGTGATCCATCCACATATTGGTATAGCTTCTTCATGAGATAAAACTCGCGTTCCAATCGAAGCGATGACAGTGAAATCTTGGCAATGACGGACTCATTGGTTGCAATTCTATTGTACAAGATGAGCATTCGATGGCTGTTGGAGAATGGAGGTGTTGTCGTACTTGTAGCCATAAGCTAGGCACAAATCGCGATCGTGTGTTGTTCCTTTGCAATGCTGGAAATGGTAGCCTGGGATACGGTATTTCTCATCGAGAATGCAGGTGGTTGACGTAGCAGAAGACTTGACAGGCCTACGTTTGTTTGTCATGGAAAGAAAAGAAGGGTAGTGAACAAGAAAAAGGAGTGGCAAGGGAAGCTGCGGTGTGAACGTGTGTCGATGTCAGAAGAAGGAAAAAGGAAATTAGAAGGACCGAACATGGTACATGCGTATGTTGAGAACGTTCTGGCGTCATTATGCGTTAAGGAGGAGGGGGTCTCGGTGATGAGGGGAGAATCAGAGTATAAGGAGCTTCGCAGATGATACCCATTTATGGTTTACTATGCCACACTGATGTTCAGCTGAGTTGCGTTGGTCTGTGCTCAAGCGAGTTCTATTAAGAGTCATATGGCAGCACGACATTCATTATACAGTAAAAGTATCATCATTGAGTAATGTAGTCAAATAGGTGATCCCTGACACTGTAAACCATAATATCCTCTTTTCAACATTCAACAATGTACGAATATGTGTGTGAATGGGATGAAGACGTATCTTTGGACCCATGGGTGTAGCCCCTTGCTGACCAATCTTAAATTATCATCAGCTCTCAACGTACTTTATCGGCAGCCACTATCGTAACGCTTAAGGAGACGATCATGCTATCCGTTTCTCCCTCTTGGGTGTGTGTGTGTGAATTTAAGGTGGTGCCCATTCTGAGATACATATAAAGCGAACAAGGATGCTTAGTTGCCTTTTAATTCTTTACCCCTGAGTGCTGTGCAACCCCATCAATATTATCCTCCACCTGCAGATGCAACGTGGTGCACGTGCATATCTAATACACTTCCCTCGGTAACCCATGTAGATCCTTTTCATACTCAGTAATGGATGATGTATGATTCTAAAGTACAGTTTATCAACGTCATATATGGTATCAATACAATATTACTTTGCTGCACTATGAATTCAAGGCGTAAAATGGTAAGAACAACATCCCTTAATCATCCTGAATACACATATATAAAGCTTACCGTAATTTCAACTTGTCGTTCAAATCTTGTTCTAATTGTGCGATTTGGCGCTGCTGCTCTTCCAATTCCTTCATCATCGCCTCTCGTTTGCGTTGGAGCTACAATTGGAGAATCACGAAAAAGAAATCAGCTCCCATGATACCATTGAAATCCCATTCATTACCCACCTCCTGCTCTCGTTGTTTCAAGTCATCTTCCGTGTTTTGAACCATATCCACAAATTGTTTACGCATGTTCTCTTCTCGTTCACTCATCTCCTTGGCTAGATTCTTGGTCATGCCTTCAATATGTGAATCGTATTCTTCATCGCATTTCATCAAGATGTCTTCACGACCTTGGGCTTGCAAGAGGCGTAATCGGTAATCGTGGTAATGATGATGATGGGCAATATCACCCAGCTCGTGAAGGCATTCTATCATAAGCAGGTGTCGAAGATGTGCCATGTCACAGTGCTCAGGATTCTCCACTACAAAACAGGAAAATTAGCATACACCATTGCTTTATCTAATATGTGACGATATTCACCTTCCACTGTGCCCCACCTATAAGCACGACCACGTACTGTTTTGCCACCTGGTAATTGAACATCCTCATTGCTTCCCATAACTGCGAAAGGTACATGTTGAAGTGTATCGTCCATTGGCTCTCGATGCTCGTCGGGATACGCATTAGGATAAATCGGGATCTCATGCAGAGCCAAATCCTCAAGCAGCTGCAAGTGATACAAGAATTAAGAATGTCAACTTTGTATTACCATGCCGGATCAGGCCAAGCTCCTATGTGCTTACCGCTTTCTTGAACGCTTTCTTTTCATCGGCAGTCATTGTATCAGCTTTGGCAATAACAGGGATCACTGTGACCTTGGATGATAGCTCTTGCAATGTCTTGATGTCCAATTCTTTCATGCTATACATACATACAGCCATTCACTTTTCCATGTCATTGTTCCTTTTGCTCCTTTCTTACCTATGACCAGTGGGCGAAATGAAGTACAAACAAGCGTGTACACGAGTATCCTTGATGATTCGACGAAATCCAACATGTTTCTCGGCTTCATAGTACGCTTCGTATTGTTGGTCAATGTATTCCAAAATGGGATGCACGCTGTACGTGATGTTAAAAAAGTCATGTCTTTTCATGTCATCCTATTCCAACCGGTTACCTACTCTTGATCTCGATTCAATCGATCACCAAATCCAGGGGTATCAATGAGACAAAGATGTAATTTCACGCCATCTTCTTCAAGCTCTACATGTAGTTCAGCAATCAATGTTGTCAGTGGTCGTTTCAAAGTATGTCGAGTTTATCGATTGACGACTTACCAAAGTGAACAGGGGTGATATCGACAGTCTTGGTATCTTGAGGCACCTTGGGTAAAGTATCTTTGAGATCGGCATAAAAGAGAGTGTTGACAAAGGTGGATTTGCCAAGACCAGACTCGCCTATACAATGAGGGGGATCAGATCAACGTGGATTACTTCTTCAAGGGATCCGCTTACCGACAACCATGACGTTGAGCTGATATGGTTTACGCTTGGTCTTGATATGCTTTTGTCTCGGCAACATGTCCATTCCCAAAGGTTGTGTAAGCACAGCTGGAACGGCCTTGGGTTGTTTCCATGGACCAGGACTAGGAAAGAGTCCTCTATAGTTTTTGAAAGCAACACGCTATTCACTTTACTGGACACTAGTGGAGAATGATAGTTTACTACTAACCTTCTTTGAAGGGCGTGTTCCTGCAAAGCAACATGCGAATGAGTCACATTGAATGGGTGAGATCAAGCGAGATTACAAGCCTACCAATGGCATGGGTGAAACAAATGTAGGTCGAGCGGAAAATGATACAAAGGAAGAGAAAACAAAATCAAAGAAGATGTCTGTGCCACATGTCCAAATTCATCAATCATCCAAGTAGCACAATCAACTTATTGTGAACGTGGGCGATCAACTAGATTTGGAATATTGGCAACCACATAGCGCTGATGAATGAGAATACGCTTGTTACGCTTTGAACGATACCCAGTTACCATGATACGGCCCACATTGCACATGACAACATTGCTACATTTGTGTAGAGGCTGGGTAATACCAGATGGTATGATGAAATTGGTTGCATTGTTTCTTAGAGCAAGAGAAGAAGAGCGTTTGTGCTACCTTAGCATTTTACATCAATCGATATATATATAGCTACTATATATCTTTATGTATACTTGAAGCAAAATAGCAGCATACATTATTTTATACATAACGTTTCATATAACTCGGCCGGGGATGGGGGGTGTTCCGGAGAAATGACTTGCATGATGTACTTTTATGTGCATGGATATACGTCATCTCATGTTGCTATACACTAGACACACTAATTAGGCAGGGAAGACATCATCAGGGGTACTGTATCATAAAGCGAAAGGGCTGTTGCATGGTAACCAATGTATAATGTCTCGTGAGCAGGTCGAATAGGGTACCAATTTAAGCGTATCCATGGATATGATATGTGCACGGGACAACAAGTGTTCACCGACATTTGTGTGTGGAGATACAACGCGCCCCATCATCTCAGCCTTTTTTGCAGCTTTCACGAGGAAACCATACATCACTCACCTCTTCTTTCTCCACTAAACAACTGTACCCATACCCTCTCCCCTCATTTCTTTTTGCTGATTGACGATACCACTCTATCTACCCTAAACAATGACCGCGCGCATGGAACCAGACCAGTACTTGACGTTTCAACGTAAGCACTCAACTACCCAAAGCACAACATACACACCCCCTGATTGCTAATCGTTTTCTTTCCCGTTTCAGGTCCTTTGACACAACTCGTCACTGAAAAGCTGCTCATTCACAATGACAATGATGTCCCTTTGGCTTTCAAGGTCAAGACCACAGCCCCTCGCCAATACTGTGTCAGACCTAACGCCGGTTTGATAGAAGCCCGTTCACACCAAGAAGTCAAGAGTAAGTCGAGATAACCCAATCACGTATCATAGCTGGCGGTGACCAAGGAAGGCTAATGCATCATCCATCATGTAGTCATGTTGCAACCTTTCCGTGTAGAGCCAGAGCCTGATTACAACTGCAAAGACAAATTCCTTGTTCAAACGATTCTTGTCTCGGATCCTAGTGTTCAAGAGAAACCCATTAACGACTTGGTAAGAAAGGGTGGATTGGATTGGATTGGATGGGTATGGATGCAATTCAAGTGACACTACAAATCATAGTGGGCACACATGGAAACGGTTGCCAAGGATCAAATCCAACAACACAAGCTGCGATGTGCTTACGTACCTGAGAATGAAAAAGAAGCTCCTGCTCCTGCAGAAGAAAAGGCACCTGAACCACAAACGGCTAAGGAAGAAATGGAACGTGCCAGCGATGAATTACAAGCCATGCAAAAGAAGATTCAGGCATATGAACAAGAATTGGCATCGATGAAGAAGAACGTGGTACACCAAGAACCATCCAAAGGCATCCAGGTTCCCTTACATGTGCTCCTTATGGTCGCCGTCGCTGTTTTTGCCGTCACCTATGCCTTGCTTTCATCCACTAAGCAGTAATCTACAGCATACATTGTATCATTAGGTCTTGGTCTCTCTCCCTCTCATACTCCAATCCAACGTTATTAAACACCATCTTTAGTATTGGAAGAGCCCCATTTTCTATATTCACTTTCGAGCTATTATACACGCATTTGGGAATAATACAACATACTTGGTGTTTCTCGTTTGATCCCTTTGATATGATGTTGATGACTTGCAGAAAAGTAAAAGGATGGGAAAGCATATAAATGGGATATTCAAGACGTGTGGGGGGGAAGCTGTTGTTTGTATGTGGATCCTGTAACTGCTAATTTATTCAATACTGCAAAATGATATGGATTTCTAAACTACAACGCCATGAACACGAACGCGATAGATGCAAGTATAATCTTCATGGCCCCAATTATCGAGAAAGCGAAATACGATATCCTTGATTGGTGGTGACTTTGCTTGGATGTTGAAAGTCTGCACACGACTCGCCTTGTTGATGTCGTACTTGAATTTACCAAGATACACCTTGCCATCATCCTCCTTCAAGGATGCCAATGAGTCCCATGGATACTTCCAGAATCGATTACCCTTGTGAGTCAAGCCCCATACTTCAAAGTCTGCTGGTGCACTTTTGGATGTGATGACATGAGGATAATCCATATAGTCAATCGAGACGGCTTTCACTGATACGGGTCGACGCAATCGCACACCAAGTGATCCTTGTTTGCCAGCCATAGGCCAACATGTCCCAGGATGCTGGTAATCAGTTATTGCAGCGACAGGAGAGGGCATACCAGAGATGGTGACACGTTGCATGAATATGGGTGGAGTAGCGTTCTTATTACCTCCTCCAAACGTTGGTGAGGTGAGTTCGTAAAGCACTTGAGATCCACTGAATTTCAATGCATGATCAGGCAACATGGCTTTGGATTGACCACAAAATCGGTTACACACCGAACAAACGATTCCTCGAGGGCTCAAGTCGCTGATTGGCAACCATGATCGTAGCCTTGTTTTCCAATCGATATCCTCGCTCTCGTCAACATAGGTCGTTTCCAAGGCTCGTTTCCATACATCGCTCTCAAACCTTTCAGAGCTTGTGGATGCTTGCATCGTGGATGTGGTGGCTCCGTAAATCGACATCAAATCAACTTCTGCTGGGCGTCCAGGTTTCAATGGTTTCTTATCAGGGGCAGCCATGTATACTAGCAAGAATGCAAATCCGACCCATAATGCAGCTACACGCATGAACATTCTCCTGCTGCTTGTTTGGACACCATGAACCAAGAACAATCGTCGTGAATTGATATAGTTGCGATCTTGATAGAAACCACGCTGCTTGAGAAGGTACAAGAAAAAATTGGCAATAGGGCTGAGGCAAAGCATGTCAACATAAGCGCAAAAGCTGTATACGATCTCCTTGGTTCCAAAAATAAGCATAAAGAGAGCATATGAACAAAGGCGCCAAATCAGATCCCAGAGTAGGTCGTGTGCTTGATCCACCGAATTTTCGGATGATGCATCAGAATCATCAGATGATTCATCACCACTTGAACTCGAAGCACGTCGCATTGCAATACGAAATGTATCAAGTAGCGTTTCAGCTACATTCATGATGTACATAAAAGCATATTAGATAAAGTCATTGTATTCTTGCACTAAACACATACCTGGTAACCCAACAGCTTCTCGAATCGTGATGGCTCCCAAATTTTCATGGAGTGATCCTGGTGAAGGAGGAGCTTGTGGTGGTGTAGATCCTTGTGGTGAAGCAGCTTGTTGTGGAGATTCACCTTGAGGAGATCCTTGTGATGAAGCAGCTTGTTGATAAGAAGCATGTTGAGAAGGTCCTTGTTGAGGAGATCCTTGTGGTGAAGCTTCTTGTGGAGAACCATGTTGAGGAGTTCCTTGTTGCGGGGATCCTTGTTGTGGGGATCCTTGTGGTGAAGCTTCTTGTGGAGAACCATGTTGAGAAGAACCTTGTTGAAGAAAACCAGGTTGTTGAGGAGATCCTTGTGGAGAACCATGTTGAGAAGAACCTTGTTGAAGAAAACCATGTTGTTGAGGAGATCCTTGTGGAGAACCATGTTGAGAAGAAGCTTGTTGTGGAGATCCTTGTGGCGAAGCTTGTTGTGGAGAACCATGTTGTGGGGATCCTTGTTGAGAAGAAGCTTGTTGAGGAGATCCTTGTGGCGAAGCTTGTTGTGGAGAGCCATGTTGTGGGGATCCTTGTTGTGGAAAACCATGTTGAAGGGATCCAAGTTGTTGTGGGGATGCACGTGATGGAGATCCTAGTGGTGGAGAATCATGACCGGATGCTTCCTGCTGTTTAATCATCGCACGAATCATGGCGGTTTCGTCTAAGTTTAAAATGCGCATACGAAGAAGAAGTTAGATGAAGCTGGTCATTATAGTCTCATGCTCTAATATCCATACGCTGTAAATTGCGAACATCTTGCGCAGTGATAGGTCCTCGATAACGGCTATAGAAATCACGTTGTTCCGGTGAAAGTATTAATCCTGGCGGAAGAGCATCAGATGATGGTGGAGCCTCACGAGCAGGTTTTTCCTCGATGGCATATCCCTCACGTTGCTCACGTGTAGTTTCTAAATTCATGATGCACAAAAATGGACGTTAGATGAAGCTGCTGCGTTCTACCCACGTATTCTACTATCCATACCATAAAGCTCGAGAAGTTCTTGATCATTGAGAAACTCCCCGTATATTTGCTGGAATTCTGTTAGCTCTCGTGGAAGTACTTGAACTGGAGAATCTGGAGGTGACAAGGATGGCTCGGTCATCGTGCAAGAAAATGAGAACACTAGTTGAAGAAAAGCAGGTAGTAACCAAGATTTTATATACCATGGGCCTTCCAAATGCTGTTATGAATAAACATTGTCATTGTTCAGAATACATAATGAATCCATTATGGTGTTCGGAGTGTGTATGATGGAAGCAAAATGGTTGAAAGAGACAAAGAGAGCCTGCAACAAGATACCTTGAGTGGAAACAACATCTCCATTTTAGATAACGCTCTGGTGATTGTACCTGATAAACCACATCCAATTGCCTTCGCACTAACAACGTTGCATTTACCCCAAGTATGAAATTGTTGGACCACTTTCCCTCGTTAATGAGTGGGGAATCATAAACATTATCCACACATTCGAGCAGGCAACCCTTTTTGTAGGCTTCCAGGTAATTTACGTATCAATAGAATGGGTTACCAGCATTAAAGTATGTTGATTACAGAGACAAAAAGTCAAGACTAGAAGGGCAACCCTATTGGTGGAGAATGCATGACCGTTTATTCCCCCTATAGTAAGGTCCATCTATGATAGCCCTTACAGGATGGTACGTTCTTAGATAAGGTTGCATACGATAGCGTCAGCTGAAAATCGTCATAGTTAAGCATGGCATGCTCATGTACTCCTGCCGCATTGTATCACAGCTCAGTCTTTCTTGAACATAATGAACAACGCTTACAACAATGAACCACCAAGAGTTTACGTAACGAACAAGCACCATGAGCATCACTCCTGAAAATATTATCCTTGCAATACAAGCGTTCGAGGATCCCCATTGCCTTTCGGCTATCAGCTTGTAAACCAGGAAGCTGTAGCACATGATAATGTGACAAAAGAACAAAAGCTTCTGGATACGATCATGTAAATGATCCCATCTCCTCGCTTTCCGACCTTCAACTTTCTATTCCCCTTTCAATCCAGAAACCAATCAAATGATCCACAACTTGCACATATGAACCGATGGTATGAACCCTTCTAAATGTTATATTGGATTCAATTTTCATTCAATGGAAGTCGAAGAATAAGACATAATGTGTGGGTGTTGATGATGTAAGTATGATGAAGGAATAGGGGATGTAAATTGAATAAGGTACTGTATGCGTGAATCATATAGAGTCAATGGATTTCATTGTGTCGTTTGTATTCATGGTTGCTGCCGTCATAGTCACCCTTCATCCTTGTTGCGAAATAGCTGCTGCATGCCTTCCATAGCGATCAACCATCCTTGTCAAGGATAAAAGCCCTCTCGTCAAACCATTCCAATCCATCATCATCATCAGCCGTGTTCATATGATACGATCCTTCCTTCCTGCTGATAAAGTGCCAAGTAACCAAAGCAACATTCCAGGGTTCCTCATATTTGTGCTTGATCGAGCCCATCCATCATAACCATTGCATGTCCAATATGCTCATAAGAAAGAATCCCTGCTGATATGCTTCCTTCTGCATCCGTCTGTTGATCGATCTCATTCTTGGTCATCCTCTATCGCAGCTCAACCAGGTGAAGATTACTTGTATCGTGGTGTGCTTGATAGTTGATATGGCATCATCCATAGAACCCGTATGTATCAAGGCAAGCTGCTACGCGTATGTAAGGCTGCTTCTGTACAATGGCTATGTGCTGTTTACGTAAAGAATAGTTGCAAGGTAATACGCTGCAAGTAAAGAGTGCTGTTTGAGACAAGGAGTGAAGGAATCGCAAATAGCAGCTGCTGGAATGAATGCTGTAACGATTGATTGTGGCAGAGAAGTGTGCAAGAGAGTGCGTAGTGTCAAGAGGTTCGTGTGTTGTAGAAGAGTGACAAGAAGATTGTGTACACGCCATGCACTTGCCATTCAGGCGAAGGCAATCGGATCAAGACAGTTGTAGGATTGACATGATGGGTTGAAGCAGGACAATCGTTGACAGGTGGGTAGTTGTTCTACTTGAATGCAACAACAGTTGAGAATGGGGAGGAAGAGACAAGAAGTTGTGGGAGTGGAAGAAGTGGAAATTAATCATGCTTAGATGACACTTCCTTGTTTGACCGTTGCTCAGTCAATCCCCTCGGATCAAGAAAGTTGAAGGATGGACATGATGGCCTAGAGCAGTGCAATCGTTCACATGAATTGGATTGGGCAATAAAGGTTGTTGGGAGGAATGGACTGCTAGCTGGCAGTTTACAAATAACTTTGCAAAATGATTTTTGTGAAATTGGATGATGTTTTGTGTATGAGCGTTTTTCAGTCAAATCAGCTCGGATCAAGAAAGTTAAATGATGGGCATGATGGGCTGGAGCAGGACAATCCTTCACATGCATTGGATTGGGCAACAATGGAGAATGGGAGGACTGGGTTATTGGCTGCCATTTGGAACTACTCCTAAATAGTGTACAAGTATCATGCATCGCCTGTGTTGACTGACTCGAGTTACACAAACACGCCCCTCTGTATCTTTGGCTCTAGTTATACTACTTGACAATGAACAAAGACCTCTTTTCATATACCATCACGCTTACAACATAGGTAAAACATAAAGGTGCCTGTATCTCCAAACTTTACAATCAAACATGGGGTCTTTAATAGAACAAAGCTGCTCGGCGGGGTGAAGGCGATCTTGTGTCAAACTATGAAGTCGATCGTGGCCGATCTCAATTTCACCCAATGTCGCCACCAGCTAAGTTGGATCTCGGGTCGACCTCTTCGACGACGACGACCCAAAAAATATTTTTTGGGCTGTTTGCGACATTGAACGTGAAACTTTCACACAAGGTGCTGTTGGCCAAGCCGAATCCATTGCTCTAATAAAAACCCCACGTTTCATTGTAAAGTTTGGAGATACAGGCACCTTTATGTTTGTAAGCGTGATGCTATATGAGAAGTGGTCTTTGTTTAATGTAGAGTAGCTAGACCTTGACAGAGCAAAAGATGCAGAGGGTCGTGTTGTGTAACACATCTACGTTTGCATGAATGAAAGGGTCAATGTATAATTACTTTATGGATCATCTAGGAACAGGCATGTATTGCTAGCTAACGGCCACTTTTATCCAATCATCATTGTTGCGAGATCCACTGCATGGGAACGATGCCCCTGCTCTAGACATTCATTTCCATGATTAAAGTAGGTTGATCCGAGCTGATTTGACTGAGCTGTGGTCAAAGAGAGATTACATCACTCTGGACATAAAGCACGCTCGATGTAGCTCAACCGATGTAATCTTGTGTGAGCGTAACTCAACCAAATCAGCTCGGATCAACCTACTTTAATCATGGAAATGAATGTCTAGAGCAGGAGCATCGTCCACCTACAATAGAATGCACAAAAGTTGGGAATGCACAAAAGTGACTATTAGCTGCCAATGTATGACATAAAAGTGAGGGTTGCGTACCTGTCATGCATTGTCCCTGAGGTCCTGACTTTTTAGCTGAGTTACCCAAAGAGGTCCTTCTGCATCTTTGGCTCTCCAGGGTCTAGCTACTGTACATTAAACAAAGACCACTTGTCATATAGCATCACGCTTACAAACATAAAGGTGCCTGTATCTCCAAACTTTACAATGAAACGTGGGGTTTTGAATAGAGCAATGTGCTCGGCTTGGCCAACAGCACCTTGTGTGAAAGTTTCACGATCAAGCTTGCCAATCCCAGATTTCGCAATGTCGCCACCAGCCAAACTGGATCGGGGGGTCGACCTCTTCGACGACGACGACCAAAAAATATTTTTTGGGCTAGTTGCGACATTGAACGCGAAACTTTCACACAAGGTGCTGTTGACCAAGCCGAGCACATTGCTCTAATAAAAACCCCATGTTTCATTGTAAAGTTTGGAGATACAGGCACCTTTATGTTTGCAAGCGTGATGCTATATGAGAAGTGGTCTTTGTTCATTGTCAATCAGCTAGACTTTAATAGCGCCAGAGATGCAGAGGAACCTGTTTGTGTAATACATCTGGTTAGATTGAATTGGAAGGGTCGATGCACAATACTTTATGCACTATTCAATAGGCATAAATTGGCAGCTAACATGCACTTCTCCTCATTCGCAGCCTTTGTCAATTCTGTAACAATAAAACGATGCTCCTGCTCCAGACATTCATTTCCATGATCCAATTATCTTGATCCGAGCTGATTTGGCTGAGCTACGATCAAAGAGAGATTACATCAATCCATACATCAGCATACATTCGAATGTCTCAGCTGATTAATCCTTGTTTGACCGTAACTCAACCAAATCAACTCGGATCAAGCTACTTGAATCATTGAAATGAATGTCTGGAGCAGGAGCATCGTTCCATTGTTACAGAATTGACAAATGCTGCGAATGGGGAGAAGTGCATGTTAGCTGGCAATACATGCCTGTTCCTAGATGATCCATAAAGTATTATACATCGACCCTTCCAGTTCTACTCAGTCAGCGGTGTTACACAAAGAAGTCCTTCTGCACCTTTGACTCTGCATGAGTGAGCTACTTCACAATGAACAAAGAGCACCTCTCATATAGCCACACGCTTTCAGCATGTGTAAAACATAAAGGCACTTGTATCTCTAAACTTTACAATCAAACGTGGAACCTTTAATAGAACAACGTTGCTCGGCGGGGTCGAAAGTATCATGTGGGGTAGTTTGACGATCGAGGTTCCCAATCCCAGATTTCGCAAATGTCGCCACCAGCCAAATTGGATCGAGGGTCGACCTCTTGGAATTTTTTCGACGACAAGGAAAAATAATTTTTTTTGGCTGGTAGCGACATTGGGTGAATCTGGGATCGGCCACGATCGACTTCATAGTTTGACACAAGATCGCTTTCACCCCGCCGAGCAGCTTTGTTCTGTTAAAGACCCCACGTTTGATTGTAAAGTTTAGAGGTACAGGCACCTTTATATTTTACCTATGCTGTAAGCGTGATACTATATGAAAAGTAGTCTGTGTTCATTGTTAATCGCCTCACTCATGCTACAGCCGTAGATGCAGTAAGACTTCTTTGTGCAACATACGCCGAGAGGGTGGGATTTCAAGGATCAATGCTGTGGGTGGAAGATGGATGATGATCCTTCCCCCATAGCAAGCTTCGCCCTATGATAGCCCGTGTGGGATCTTTGTCAAGTTAACCATGGTATGGAAATTGACCAGTGCATACGAGAAAGGTTGAGAGTGGCGATGATGCTGCTCGTACAAATGAGGTTGTATAAGATAGCGTACATGGTGGAGACGGTTATAGGTAAACAAGATACGTAGATGTACCCGTGTCACATTGTATCAGTTTCATCACTTCATGGAATCAATGAATTAAGCTTACAATAAACCAAGCTTCTATAACAAGCAATGTAGTTGGATGATTGTAGATACCAATTAAACATGCATACGATCAGCTAACAATCATCATTCATATGAACAATGAATCTTCAACCAATGTAATGCTACAAAAGGGAAAAAGGCGTCTCGCATGGTCATGTAACCTGCATTATAGGTTACAATTTCTAAATCAAGAAGATGCTTAATTGGAACCCACGTAAATCAACCACCTAGTTTAATGTTTGTATGTGTCGGCTTTGGGATCATCTCTGTCATCGCCTGGTGATATTGAGGACTTGGATATAGTATACAGCCATTAGGGGCGTGGATAGGTTTGATTATCCTTTTAATTATGTAAGCAGATGTACCGCGGAAAGGGATGTTGGTACCAACGATGTGACACAATGTACTTTCAAAGCAAGGCAAGCATTATCTTCAATTATCAACCGCCAACATTACTCAATTAGAAGAATGAGGACGTACAGGTTTGTAAAGAAGACATTTATAATGATCATTGAGAATAGAGAAGGTATGTACTTTACTTTTAGCTGGGTTTCAGGTGTAAATTAATACTACACGATGGCAGTGTTACAAAAGAGTAGGAAGAATGTTGTTGATAATCGGTATGTTTATACTGGTTGATATGATAAGCGATGCCATCAAGGTGGAAAAGAGGTAAAACTGCTTGTGCAGGATACTCCCTGATTGTTGGTGGGGTGAATGAAATAGTAAATTCTCAGCTATGGATGTTGCCACACTCTTGGACTCTCTCTCTCTCTCACTCACTCACTCACTTCTCTCTCTCTCTTCTCAACTACCGCCCAATGTCGCAATCCCATGACAAGGCCAACGACACGCCAGAGTTGTCCACCTCGCATTATGAGAATACAGCCCCCAGCCAGGATCCATCAGCATCGAGTACACAATCTTCACGGCCAATCTCTCACGGCATGAACGCCAGCCCGCGTAGCGGCAATTACACCTCGTCTACAGACAATATCGATACACACGGCGAAGTATTGAGTGAATCACAGCATGAGGACGAGAATGCGTTTCTTGCAGAGGTGTGTACGAGATTACAAGAACGAGCAAAGGGATAGCGACTGATACACGGGCATGTGTTGTATAGTTCAACAACCACAAACAGCATGTTAAGGAAGGCGACTTGGAGAAAGCTACACAAAGTTTTATTATGCTGTAAGCTGCAGGATGATGGAAAGGGAAATGCGGCATGATCATGGTATGGTTCCAAGGGACAACACGGATGCTGACAAAGAGTTGTGGGTAATATAGACAAGCCAATGGATCGCAAAACGAGCTATTCAAAAAGTACTTGGTGGAAATGGCGGACCACATTGATCCCAATAGAGATTCAGATATGAGCAGTAAGTTTTGGATAGCGTTGTTATTGTTGTTGTATCCCATGCCAACCAACTCTTTTGTTATAGGGTTCTTTGCATCATTACCAGCGCTTATTCAATCAACCATTGTTGAAAACGCCACAGGTTGTACAAAAAAGTGGAGAAGGGGAAGTCTGGTCGATTCAATTCCTGACACGTGATGTGTGATAAAATCCAGCTTACTTGGAAGAAACCGATATGCTCAAGGCATTCCAAATTCTTTTCGATTACATTCAAGCATATCCACGACATGCATACAAGTATTTGGTAAGTAAACGAGGAGGGATTATAGCTTGGATATTCATTTAACATGTGTGGATATACATTGGTAGATACGGGCTATCGATGCATTGACGCTACATGTACAATCGGTGGAAGCAGCGGATGATCAACACAGGGATAAATGTATACGGATACTTGGTAAGTGTGTGGGGTAACAACAATTGCCGGGGAATGAAAGCGGAGCACCTTTTGGCTGATTCTACTGTATACATCCATCCAGTGACTGATTTGCTGCAGCGATTATGGAAACAACGGATATTACTCACTGGTCGAGACCGTGCACCTAGCGTCAAATCCACAGACAGCAAGCACTACATCGTTATACCATACAACCTATTTGAGCACTACATGCTTATTGGACAACGCTACTATATACAAAAGCATGATTGGGCTGAGCTCGTCAAATTCACGTGTGCGATGTTGGATTGTTGTGGGTAAGTTGGAGCAAAGAATACAAGCAAGCAAGGACGTGATATTGAGATTTTATTGCAATTAGATATGCAGGTTTGGGACGTTTGGATTTCTTGTCACACACCAATCGATTTCAATACATGAAAGAGCAACGGCCTAATATCCGGCTGGATACGGATGAGACTACAGCACAAGCAGAAGGGATACCAGAAGAACAACGACAACGACCCGAAGATTTACATGTGCTGGTTGCGTTCATGTGTGAGTTTATGGCAGCAACGTCGCAATTTGTGCAATTTGGCTATGATTATTACAAGGCCGTATGCGTTGTCGATGATAGTGCGCAAGATGAAAAAGCCTGCCTGATTCCTATATGTGCAATTCAACCTGGCGTATTGAAGAAGGGTGGCATGCCTTTGATATCAAGCAATGACGACGATTCACATCAACAGGAACAACAACAACAACAACAGCCGCTACAGCAATTGCAGCGCACTGAACATGATGATGCAGACTCCACAAGGAAACGTACGATCGATGAGCACAATGAGGAATCCAATGATGACGAAGAGAGGCAAACGAAGAAAGCCAGATTGGATGAAATGTTGGAAGAGCGAGGACAAGGACTCGATGCTTATTGTATGAAAGGTGTGGATGAAGCACTTCAAATACTGAGCAAGGCTGGTGATTGTTTACGGCATCTTGTTGACTTGTGGCAGTGGGCAGCAATGAAGTCTCCCAAAACGAATTGGGTTACTGTATTTGGAGGATGGGAAGAAGGTGAGCTTTTTACAATGAATGATGATGGGGTCAAAGAGCGTCTCTTACTAATGACACAGCGTATAACAAGAATTATGCCGGGTGATCGATCTTTACAAGCTCCCATTTGACATACACAATTCAGTGCTATTAGTACGCAGTGATCTTGCGCTTTCATCGGTAAGTGCATTTGGCACGATACGTTCTATTTGTTTGGCTCACACGATATCCGATAGCCTTCGGTGCCTGGTAACCTTGGTAAAGCGCTTGATCTCTCACAAAGCATATGTGATCGCATTGAGGTGCAGAGACGGCAAGAGAAAACGGATGCACAAAAGGCCAGCTCCGAATACGACATTCCTTTCATGTTTGCTTTTCGCGTGTTATACAACATCAGCGTGATTTATCTCCTTGTGGGCAGTTTACAACAATCGACGCTCGAGATCGCCATCATTTTATCGGTGTTCCCAATCCCCAATGACCTGGAAGCCAAGCATTTTGTTGCGGATGAGATGGATTGTCGGACTGTGGCCACCGTATTCAAGGGGCATGAATTTGGACTTATGCGTGTGACTCAAGAGGGATTAGTGGTACGATGCATGAAGCACCTTATTGTCAGCCTTGACAACCAATCAGAGCAACGTACTGGAATGGCATCCATCGACTCAGCCATGAAATGGGATGATCGTGCAGGCAACATGATTGTATTGATGCAGTATGGCTGGCCATATTGGAGTACACGAACGAACTTTTGGCACAACATCCTTCGAAAGATGCAGGATCGACGTACTTTTAAGAACCGGGAATTTCTTGAATATATATATGGTAAGGCAATGATGGTTATCCAAACAAGATGTGGATGAGTAACGAGTACTTTTTGTATAGTACCTGAGATATTACAAACCATTCGATCCCTCCATGAGACCGAAAAAGTTATTTTTGACATCATCCCCCCAGAGTTTGCTATACGCAGCAGCTATCGTGCATTAACAACGACATCAGGAACATCGACTCCGTCATCTCCTCAGCTCAGCACAGTATCTTCACCCTCTGCAGCTGATCATGATAATCGACGTAGCAGCACGAGTTTACCATCCATTGCAGCACTAACATCACGACCGGGTACTAGTAATAGCACTAGTAGTAGCAGCAGCACCAACCATCCATCCACAAGCCAATCCCTTCCGCCACCCCCTCCACCCATCTATCAGCCATCTTTTACCAACACGATCCTACCAAGCATGTCCATGTCGCCAACGTGGTACTCTGCATCCACACAAAAGAATGCCCACGCCAATTGGATGTCACCTTCCTTTTATTACAGCCGCCCTGCTACATCAGTAATGCTACCTGTACGTGAGCCATCTCGTGATGCACATCGCCGTGTTAGTAGTACAAGCAGCAGCAGCAGCAGCCAAACGAGCGCAGCACCTTATGCGGAAAACACTGTTTCTACTGAGCAACTTCAACGATCATTTGTTCCAAAAGACATTGTCACCCGGTGCCTTGAATACCGTGTCCGACGCCATTCTCCAAACATGACTCCTCAACGCATGCGCCATGTACTGCAAAAGTTCCTGAAAAAGATGGTGCTCAAGGCTAATAAGGATGTCTAAAGTTAGTGCACATAGATGCTTGTATACCAAACCCACTCGTACATTAATACACCCCCCGCGTTTGCCTCTGTTCTATTTTTTGTTGTTATGCTGCAGATGTGTGCATAGAAACATCTTTTTTATGTAATCAATAACGATGATGATGATCAAGAGATGATGATGATGAGGAGGAGCCCGTGTCGCGTGTCTTATGATAAGAGAGGCCCGTCAATGAGACAAAATAATGATTATGGATGATTCTATGTTTCCTTACAATTCTCGTGGGTCGTCACACAACAACCGATCACAGAGACAACAAGCATCATGCAAAGCATTTCAACGAATTTTCCATTGCACATGATTCGACTCTCCTGCATTTTAGCACCCAAACCAAAATACATTGGCACAACCAAGGCTAAGGGTCAAGATGGCAAAACAAGACGCCTTTGGATGTGTGTGTGTGGGTATGCAACAATATGCAACCTCATTCCCCCTTGTATTTTACATCTCAGTTGCATCTTGGAGAGAGTGCATAGTATGTCTATTATACTGAGAACGGAAAAAAGGCAGCACTTTACCCCCACAAACATGTACACACACACACATTGAAAAATTGGCGCTCTGCTTTGAGGCGTTTTCTTTGTCGCATACATAGTTGACATTGACTGCAGCGGAATGATGATTGTATACTATCCACCACGTTTATCTCCTTTTTCAAATCGCCTTCATGGGGAAGATATGGGGGAAGTTTTTGCTTGAATATTGATATACCAGCGATACCATGAGCTCTTTATGCATTGCCTCCTTTCTTTTGAGCTTGTATGCCTTCTATAAAGAATCGTCGATGCTATGTATACGTGCATCAATCATTTTGCAAGAACATTAGAAACATCCATGTTTCAAAACTCTCGTCGATTGTTGGTTGTACAAGAAGGGATGGGGGCAAAAACAATATCCAATAAACAAAAGGGCTTCTTCATAGAGAGAGAGTGAGGCAAGCATGTGTGTGTATGGATTTAATGTAAAGTGAGACACCAAAGGAGATACAAAGGAAGAATAGAAGGCGGCAAGGAAGGTTTACAAATCAAACGGTGTATTGGAAGTTTCGAGCCCTGAGATATGTTCTGCGTATTCCACCAAAAGCCGATCCTTCCGCATACACATTCTTTTCAGGTCCCCCTTTGTACTCCCCTTCTTTCTTTCCACCACCCCCTCCCCCCAATATTTATCCTTCTCTTCACATGAGCAGAACCGATGAGTGAGTGAGTGAGTGTCCAATGCACGCATTTTCCTTCTCCTCCCCTTGCCCACCCCCCACACCAGCCTTTACGCCTTTGTACTTTAGGGCTATAAAGAAAAAAAGTATATAAAGAGTCGATCTCATTCTACTTTTTTTTCCTTCACCATTGAAATCATCTCTTTGTGAATATACAACAACAACATGTCGCTTGCTATCCTCAACATTCCCACCTCTCAAGACGACCAATTGCTCAACAACGAACACAACTCATCGCTCAGTGCCATCCAACAACGTCGTCGACACATCATCAAAAAGAAAGTGATCGCCATTGGACGCTTGTCTCGTCAATTATCTGTGCTCCGTGAGAATCCTGAACTTGTCAATGAAATCAAGCAAATGAATGGCAGCAAACTTCCACTCGGCACTCTCGCTCAAGGTGAAGAAGGTCTTCGTCAAGGTATGTGTATATATGAAATATAGAGACAACCCATGACTTACCATCATCATCGTCATCATAGGTTCGCATTAATTTCCCTTGTTGTTGTTATGTTGATCGCTTGCTCAGACTATGTTTCTTTCGCTTTCTCTTGTTTCCTTCCTTCTCTCTCTCTCCATTACGTGTACATAATATTTAGTGCTCGCATCCTTGAAGTGCAACGGTGCAACACAATAGTCACGATCAACAAGCTCATATCTCCTTTTACTTCTTTACGCCTTTGGATTTTCAATTACACAACACCCCCCATCTCCATGTACAGCTTTGTTTGTTGCCGAATGCATCATCCATCCTCCGATTCGTCTTGTCCACTAAATTATATAAAGGCGATGCCCATTGTTTTTTTTTTGTCTTAATCCCTCTCTTGACTCTTTGTTAAACCAAAACAAATGACCCAATGTAGAAGATTTTGAAAAAAGGAGACAAGGTATTTGGAGTAGAAGGGTAAAAAAAGAAGCGATGTCATTGTTATAAAAAGAGGAGGAATAAGAAAGGGGGGATGGGATGGGATGGTGAAGGAAACGCTATATACAAAGACGAGGTGGTGATGGTGATGGTGGTCGTGGGGGAATTAAGCTGTCCAATTGTTCATGATTCTTTGTCGTTGCTGATTGACCATCTTGGTTACTTGTTCCATATTGTTACCAGCACGTTGTATCATTTGTTCCAAATCATCCATGTGTTCATCAAGCTTTGCTTTGGCTGCTCGTGATTCGTGTAATCTTGCCGACCACATTGCATCATGTTCGTTTTGTAACGCAACACGGGCCTCTTGCCGATGGTCGGGATCCATATTACTTAACCATGACCATAACTCATTCTCTGCTGCACCATGATGTTGTCGTCCATAACGATGCAGGGATGATGGTGGATGACGTTTCAATAATTCCAATTGTCGATCGACTTGAGCCATCTTGTTGGCAATAAACAAGTTAATGATGACCAGCATCAACATGCAAAATACAGTGGCCTGGGATGCGGAAGGAACAGACGCATTGGTAATCATCCACCCAATACCATCCGATAAAAGTGACATTGCTTTGGCAGCTACACCTTGATCCTTTTGTGCAATCTCGGAGGCTCCTGTGGCTGCAGCATCAGCTTGGGCACGATGCTTTCTCTTGCCTTTACGTTGCTTTCGCTTCTTGCGATCCGACATGTCACCATTGGATGGCTTGGATAATTGCTTACGGATAGCAGCGTCAAGTTCCTTATAGTAACCTTCTTGTCCACTGATGGAGGCACTTTCAATGGTACCTATAGATACACATGCATGAGTCCAACCCGTCACCAACAATCAACCAACCAGCAACAACGCTTTACCTTTCAACCAAGACGTCTTTGTAAAATCAACCAATACGGTGACCAGCATCCGTACTTGCCCTTGACCCGCCCACATCAAGCATGTTTTGGTTTTGACAGAAAATGATCCCCCTGAAGGCACATCAGGTGTCCGAGTGGTGGTGACTTGTGTGACATATTCGCCAAAGTCCGCATGCATGATCTCTTCAGTCAATAGACATTTTGTTGATTTGGGACCTTATTGAACAAACGGCAACGTCAATAAACTCATTCATGGAAACCTCACAATGCTATCTTTACCTATCGATCCATTGAGGGGTTTGGTATAAGAGAGTTCACGTATCGTTTCGGTATTGTTGCTATCCTTTTGCCAATCACCAATCGTAAGGTCTAAAAATGTATAAAGTTAGATGAATAAAGAAATGGATATGAATAAAAGAGAAAGAACATGCATGTATGTACCTGTATTCTTTTGCTCTGTCAAGAACTTTTTCATAAAGCTGCCTTGGTAAAGGAGGTTGTACAAAACTTCGATTGTGCAAGGAAAACTTTGATCCAGTACGACCTTGGGATAATGATCACCGGACTTGAGACAAGCACATTCGGTCTTTTCATGAACTTGTTGAGAAGATGCTGTAGTGGATGATCCAAAGGATGATGGCAATGGCGGCACAGGTGGCGTACTTGATCTTGAACCTCCTTTGGTATCCGTAGCACTGACACCCGATTCTGAACTAACAAGGGAGCTAAGATTGGGTGGTTGCGGACCGGCTTCCGAAATAGCTCGGCGTCTTAATGCATCAGCGTCGCTCTTTTTGGCAAGTCCAGCTCGTAGCGGCAATGATGGCAGAGACGATTGACGATCTTGTTGCTGACCTGCTGCTGCTGCTAGTGGAAATTATAGCATTAGTATCTAGCCCTTTTCTTTTTTTTTCCATCTCCCTTCAACCTTTACCCTTTTCCCCCACCCCACCCCACCCTATTATCCTTACCATGAGCCGTATTATCATCATCATGATTCTCTTGATCATCCTCTTCTTCTGATGAAGTATAAGAATAGTCATCGGATGACGTATCTGTCTCATCATCAATATCACTGGCAGATTGTGAAGGATCCTTTCCATTTTCATTCTTGTCATTCTCTGGTGCTTTTGTTTGCTGCCAAACGTCAACAATGAGATCATAAGCTTGGTCTCGGGATAGGAAGGATGTGAGAAAATGCTAGTATTGGATCGAGTTAGCACGATAGGAGATTGGGCTAGGCTCTTTTTTCCCCTTCCTTACCTTGGCTTGCAAAGTGGATATCTGAATAGCATTGGGAATAAAGAGGGCTGTAGTACGTTTCTCAATCTCGACGATATCAGTGAATGCAATGACGAGCTATCCAATGAATCCTATTAGCAGCCATTTCTTGTACACAAACACATGATCCCAAACTTACATTGGTGACCCAGCCGAAAATATTGGCGTTGAAACAAATATGGTTTTCTGAAATGTAGATTCTACCTTGTAACAGGATCTCTTTTTGCAAAGCACATCCAAAATCTAGTTTTCAACTTGTTTAGAAGGGGTTTGTTATGAGTATCAAAGATGACTTTTGATTTACCTTCAATCAGGGGATCTTCTTCAGGGACGCTTCGAAAGAGTGCATGAAAATCTTGATTACGTTTTGCATTGGCGAGTTCGACACCACATACGGAAGCAATAGTGCCAGGAGCAACGACACGATCATTCACTGATGAGGAAGGAGTAGGAGCAGCAGGAGGAGCAGTGGCAGATGATGTTGGTGGTGGAGGAGATGGTGAGGAGGGTCTTAGTCTAGTTGCACTTGTATTGCTATGATTCATTATGGGAAGGTGGATATCCGATACTGAAGATGTCGTCGGCGCTGGTACCGAGTCGCTGTTGTGAAAGTGATTGGACAAACTTGAGCCGCGAGAACGAGGTTTTTTGGCGAACAAACGAGAAACGGCACTTGTACTGGATAAAGTGGGCTGTGGATCAGATACATGTGGTATGGGTGAGGCAGAGCGAGACGACGGATATTTCTCTTCAACGATGGTGGTCGTGGTTTCGGTTGGCATGGGATGATGACTCGTAGTATTGGCAATGGCTGAGGGCGATGGGGCAAAGATGTTAATGTCGGGTGGTGGTGAAGGGGTTGAAGAGTTGTTGACAAGAGCTGCTGGGACCCGTGGTGAACCGTCAGAATTACGTCTGCTACTATTAGGAGAAGTAGTAGAAGTGGTGGTGTCGCAACTAGATTGACGTGTTTCAATGGGCGGCAAGTCGCCAGGGGTAATGTTGGAACGTGAACGACGGTGATGTGTAAACGCAGTTTTAAGGCTCATTGTAGCCCACGGGAAAGGAACGCTCTTTTATAGTGTACAGGTCACGAAAAAAGGGGGGGAGGAGTTGTGTATGCGTGTGTATATGTTATGTTGCAAGAGAGACAAAGAGAGAGTGAGAGTGTGTGAGGCACAGAGAAAGCAGGCTGCTGGCTGCAATAAGCTGGGGGGCCGCTCTTACCAAAAATAGAGGTGCCTTCTTAGTGGATGGCTGATTCTCATTTATGTTTGTCCTTCTCTCATTCACTCATCATGCCGCATTCGGCTTTGGAAGCACGATCTTTCCCATGTGGCACGAGATTATACGTGCTTTTACTACTGGTAAACGGGCGTCCTACTTTTATTGGGTAATGGTCATCAGATGGATTAAATGCCATCATGCAATCGTAACTACCTACTTGCTACAGTCAAAAGAAAAAACAACATACCTCGCCATCCATCATTATGATCACTCATTGCTTTGTCATCTTTTTCGGCACTTGTTTTATTGCTATCTTTTTGCTGTTGTCATCCTTCCCACTCCCACTCCGCCTTAAAACAGCAGCCAGCCCGCCATCTGGATCATATCATATTACTCTTTACAATTAACGTATCGTATTGTCTTTATAGCCACTACTAGTATAGTAATACAATATCCATTAAAGGACAATTCACTCACTCACAGGCACACATGGATTGATAATGTAACCAAAGATTGGAGGTGTTGGGATCAAATGTTGAAATAACGTGGAATAAACTCTCTTCTGTGTATGTAATGTGATGCATATCACATATCCTTTATACACGCAGCACGCGGTTTTGTGTCACCTTGCTTCTTTTTGTTTTCAATACTGCCGATGATAGGAGGGTGGTGGTGTATCGTCTTCAGCATCCTTGCCAGAGATGGCCGAATCGATCATTATGTATTCTTGTGTTTTGCTCTGCTTGCGTTGTTGTTGTTGTGGTCCATAGGGTAATGATTCCAATGGAATTGACTCGTTCGGTGGCGGTGCCGATGTTGGTTTACCACAAGAGGAGGAGGACTGCCAGCGCCCCTTTCTACCACCTTGTGCGACAAGACCACTTTCATCGTTGTTATTATCGTCGTCGTCGGCTGATCCCGAAAAACGAGCACACAACATGGTGATAGCATTACACAAAGCCAACGTTTGAATGCTCAATGCTGCAAACAACACAATGTACATGATTTTCAAATTGTGCTTGACAAAATAAGTCATTGGGTGGAAACACGCTGGTGCTGAGTTGACTATATCGTCGGGTTGACACGTATCTGTTGCCACCGGATGGTCGCGTGGATGAGAGAAACCACAGCATGAAAACTATTATTACAAAAGACCCACGTCAATCCACGTCATATCACTTGCTATCATCCATCCACCCACCCACCCACCAGTAGTAGTAGTAGCCATCATCATCATCATCCCTTTTATCTCTCTCTTTTTTTCCCTCTCTCTCTCTCTACTACGACACACCCACTTTGCCCCTGCTTGTAATCCATCTCCTCATTCTTTCTTCTCTCCTTTACTGCGTGCTTACCTTTTCTTGTGCATAGTATCGGTATTCTTGGGTTGCCTCTGCCCATGCATGATGTAACCAGGATCGTGTATGTGCTGCTTGATCATACACAATCACTGCTACGACGATTTGATAAACCAATGTAATTAAGACGACCACTGTATAGAGAATATGGATTGCTTGACGTTCAGGAAAGAATCCACCAATAATGCCAATGACGGCTGTAAAGCATATCATGATGCCTAAAATGTTGACCACTATATGTAATGTCAATGAATAAAGGCAATGGGAACGCGTATACATCTGTTTTCAATGATCCTACATACTTTTTAGGATATTCACTGGAATCAAGATAGAAGATTCAATACGATGTTGTGCACCCATCACGCCAAAGGCAATGAGAGCAGCACCAAAGATGGCAAACAGGGTATTGGTGACGAGAATGTAGCATCGACTCAATCTAGGGCGTATTTGTAAACATCGTATGCAAAAGGATGCAAACATACATGCAACCTTACCGTTGACAGCATCCCATATTATGATCTTTTAGAAACGAATGATGCGGGATGAAAAGGACGGAAAGTGGGTTTAAGGACCGTAATGTGGAACAGCAACGACAAGGAAAAGTAATGGATTTCTTTGTTCAAGCAAATCGATTATGTAGTGAGTGTGCAATTACAAAAAGAAAGAAAGGAAAAAAAGGAACGAGTGGACGTTCGATCCTTCCAGACCTTTAGATTTGAATGTATGTATTTCAGGCACACCTGTAGTGCGAAAATAAAGACATCGAGTAAGGGGTTGTATGAAAAGAGCGAGCTTTTCAAGCCCATGGGCAGCAACAACATTAGGGAGCTTCATGTCTGAAATTGGAATAGGGTAGCGAGAGTCGTTGGTTCTTTTGGTTGCTGTCTTGCCGTTAGTAGTATGTAGCCATCGACACATGTTGTTGCCTCCACGACACAAAGCATGGTCATGTTCTTGTTGAAGTTGTATACAACATTGCCTTTCGTTGTGGTGGGGTAAAAGAAAACCAACAATTGTCGGCATTCATTATACGCTTATGGGAGCAGCAACAGCAGGGGATAAGCATATTGCTGTTTCTTTGATCTTGCTTTGAAATCTTTCATCACTCTCTCCTCCTTGCATCCCTTTTCATCTTCTGTGATAATGAGCGTCATATAAGAGTGTTGCCATAATTAGCTGATGAGACACACTGGGTGTGCAGCTCTCGAGCTATTTGTAGTCAAGTTAATTGTCATGGCTGTATGCTGCATTCCAATGAAGCTTTTGATATTGTCATTGTTCTTTCACCAACCTGTTCCTTTTTTGATTGATTGAGGTGGCAGAGTTAGCAGTCAATTATGCACCTTGGGGGGATGTGCTGATTCCGTAATCGTTGGCAATCTTTTGCATAGGCTATCATGAGCGTATCTAATGGCACCTTCTTCTATGGGAAAGAACACACACGTTCTCTTATGAACGACCAACATTTGCCGTATACAGCATCACTCAACAACTTTTCGAGAATGGTCTCATGCATGTATCCATACAAAGCATCCATCCTTTAATGGGTTGCCTGGTCTACGCTATTGACATGGCAACGCTGGTCGTCGCATTACAGGTTGTCGTACAAATGCAACATCCATTAGTACTCAGCATTAAAGTACAGTAGCGGAAAAGTGCAGCACCCCTTCTAGTGATGAGAACGCCTTTCGTATAATAGGGATGCCGTAGCATCTGACCACAATCCCTTTAGGCCATTTGTTGCCAACTCGAGTCTCATTCAACGACACGCATCATCAAGTAAGCCGAAACGTATACGCAAAATGATATAGTTTATCTCCAAACACAAATACACATGTACAAAGAGCATGCCATTGGATGCATAGAAGGAAAACAAAAACGACAACATGGCTCGCTACCTTAGTGGTCAATGTATGTAACGAGCTTCAGGTCCAGCCACACATATACAATAGGTGGACATTGACTCGCTAGGACTCTGAGTCACATGGAAGATTAGCCATGTGTTTTTCTTGTGCCAGAATAAATTTGCGGATGCACCAGCCACCCTCTTTTTTTTGCTGGAAAAAAGGCGACTACTCTCTTTTTCACCCAGTGCTCCCTCCTCCACAACCTTTTATATTCCCTTTCTGTAATCAACCATGGTGAATGCATCGACTGCTGACTCGGCCAATTCGCCTGAAAAACAACAGTTGAAGCAACAGGAGCCTGTTAAGCAAACTACCAACGGTGAAAACGCTCCGAAGTCTACCAATGACAGCAACAACAATGACAAGCAACCGGAAGCATCGGAAAAACAGACCGTAGCAGCACCAGCTCCTGCTGTCAATGTTTGGCAGGTTCGCAAGCAGAATGGCACCACTACTGAAACCAAACCAGCCGCTACTGCTGTGGAGACCACTGATGGTATGGTGCTTTGTCTCTCTTCCTCTTTCGATATGTGTATCAATTGGCACGGCTTGGGTCATATTGTGACGGCAAGCACGGCCCTTTTTTTCATTACGGGGTAATTCAACCTTATTTTTTGACATGTGTAGTTTCCTCTCTTCCCGCTACTTCATGGCCTGCACCTCAAGAAGCATTGGATAAGGCAAAGGAAGTTGAAGAAGAACAACCCAAGTTTGTTGCTCCCAAGAGTAAGTAGGATTGTGGGAATAAGAATTCTCGGGAATGAGATGGGTTTATTTGCCGAGAATACTTACTCTATCTCGATTATTGTTAGGCAAGGGACGAGGCAAACCTATCACCCCCAACATCACGCATTCCACTCCTGCTCCCAATGGTCGCTCTCGTTCGGGTCGTGGTGGTGCTCGTTCTGGAAGAAAGCCACGCCGTAGCAGCCAACCTCCTCGTCAAAAGTCGAATGCCAACACTTCTACTGCTCCAACTACTTCTTCATCCAGCACTACTTCCACCAGCAATGATGCTTCTTCGACTACTGCAGCAGCAACTACCAACAACGCCACTACTCAAGAAAAGTCAAAGGATGCTTCTGCTACTACTACCACTACCACCACCACTGATGCCAAGTCACCATCTTCATCAACCGCAGCATCCACCAAACCTGCTGACAGCTCCAAGTCGGATGCGTCATCCGCCGCAGCAGCTAACGGTACCACACAAGAGAGATCGGCTACTCATCATGGTCGTGGTGGTTTCCGTGGCCGTGGCCGTGGTAGAGGACGTGGTGGTTTCAATAGCCATCGTCGTTTCGATCATGCCAATGGCCGTTCCAAGCCTTATTACATCAATGTCGATGCTGAAACCCTCAAGTTTTATATTCTTCAACAAATGTATGTATATAACAAAGCAATGGATTTGATGCGTTGCTCACTCTTTGTGTTATAGTGAATACTACTTTAGCATTGACAATCTCTGCAAGGACATGTTTTTGCGTAGCCAGGTTAGTTGTTGTTATTAGGAAGTGGATAAGGAAAGGACAACAAGGATTAACGAACGTCGTATCATTATAGATGGACCCTGAAGGTTACGTGCGCATCCAACTTATTGCCGACTTTAATCGTGTGAAGGCCTTGGCCAATGATATCAGCCTTGTGCGTGAAGCAATGGAAGAAAGCAAGATTCTTCAAGTCAAGGGTGACAAGGTTCGCAAGAGTGAAGGATGGCAAACATGGGTTCTTCCTGGTGCACAAAAGTCTGCTGCTGATGTCGTCAAGGAAACGCCTGCTACATCTTCTTCATCATCAGCTCATCCTACCTTGGCTTCACTTGCTCGTCCCACACCCTCTGGTAACCCTGCCATCAAGGTGCAACAACAACAACCTGCCAATGGTGAACAACGCCGGAAATCGGTTCAACATCAGGATGAGGATGAACTTTTCGAGTTTGATGACGATTGGGTTGGTGATAGTCGCCCCAACACTGTTCAAAAGTACTACTTGTCGGATGATGATTCTGAATTTGAGGATGACGACCTTGAAATCGATGAAGATACCGTTGCTCGCATCATGATCGTTACTCAGCGCAAGCGTGATCGCACCCACACCTCGTACGATCGTGCCAAGATGAACGATGATATCACCGATATGATCAACGAAGGTCTTTACCAATACGAGAGTGGCCTTGGCTTCAACAATAGACCCAATGAAAAGGTTGGCACCATTGACCCTGAGCAATTTGCCCAGCTCAGCTCAAGTGCTAAGCAACGTGAAGCTGCCGCTGCTCCTAAAACCGCTGTCGATCCTACACCGTAAGTTTACTATTACAAGTGCACACACAAAAGCGTATTTATTGATTAACCCATGATATCATTATAGTATCAAATCCAACAAGAATAGCGCTCGATTCTATCCTGTTCGACCCGAATCTCTTCCCAGCAGTGCATTCTATGGCTCAACTCCTCGCTCAAGGAAAGATCACGATCACGGCCATGTCGGTTGGTTGTTGAGCGACCAAGCCTATCACTACAACCCCAACGATATTCTTTCCACCAGCTATGGCAAATCACCTGCCATGCATGAATTGTCTACTTCTATGGAAATGGCCCATTCGTTCCCTCACTTTGAGCATCCCAGCCATGAGTTATTACGTGAGAATGGCTTCGTCCAACACAAATACTACAAGTATCATGCCAAGGCTCTCAAGGAACGTAAGCGTTTGGGCGTTGGTCAATCCCAAGAAATGAACACTCTCTTCCGCTTCTGGTCCCACTTCCTTCGTGATCACTACAACAAGCGCATGTACAATGAATTCAAAAAGTTGGCTGTTGAAGATGCAAACCAAAACTACCGGTAAGTGTGATTTCTATATACGTGGATCACGTGTACTTACAAAGCCTCTAGTTATGGTCTCGAATGCCTGTTCCGATTCTACTCTTATGGTCTTGAAAAGCGTTATCGCAAGGAGGTCTTTGCTGATTTCCAAGAGTTGACTTTGTCGGATTATGAGAATGGTCATTTGTACGGTCTTGAAAAGTTCTGGGCATACTTGTACTATCGCAAAGACAAGAAGAGAGAGCTTAAGATTGGTGATCGTTTGAGCAGCCTGTTGTCCCAATACAAGTCTGTGGAGGACTTTAGAAATGCCAAGGCACCCGAAAAGGAATCCGAGGAATCGTACAAAGTGCCCCATCATGGTGTAAGTTGTTGTGGTTGAATACCGAAAAGCCCCCCACACTTATTAACTCCATCTTTTACATAGAAACAACGGGGTAGTGTGAGTAGCCCTGCAACTGGAGCTCCTTGAGCACTTGTATCTCCATGAACCACTTTTTCCTATTCTTTCCTTTTTTCTTTTTGCTGTATGTCACGTCCCTTTTTCTCTTCCACACACACACACACACACTCAACACAACACAACACACACCTGTCTTTTATTTCTTTCTTCATCATAGACAACATCCGTTTCTGGTCATTTACACTTATATATCGACAAAAATCCCCAAAATGTTTTTTTTCTTTTTTTTTCGTAGCTGTCACCATTGTAATACAACAAACAACCCAAAACGAAATGAAAACACCACATTCTTTCCCGCGCATGTATACACATTTTCATGGTCAATCATTGGATCATACGATAGCTCTTTCTAAAAGAGAGGGACTACGCGTAACGGGTGCTATGGATATACTCAAGTGACTTTATTTGGGGTACTACGGGTGATTGTGTTTACATCAACAACAAAGGAACCAAAATCTAATTGATTAAGCAATGCGAAGGATAATAACGGATACGAAGATTTTGGAGAGTGCCACCAGGAACGCCATCCACAATACCATAGATCATCCTCGCCAAAGTGTCAACATTGGTGCCATGTCGGGTGACATCAAGAGTGCTTCGTAGAGCAGGTGTTCTTAATCCCTCAAGTCGTACGTCAAATGATACCATCACATCCTCTTCAGGAAGATCCTCCACTCTACGATAGTCTGAAGTGATCAATTGGACAAGCATTTCTCTGATACGGGCTACTTCAGCTTGTCCTTCCTCAGTCAATGGAGGGACTTGAGGGGGTGGCGTGTGAAGGGGTGGCGTAGGAACAGCTTCACCTTCGTATGCAGTATCAAAAGAGCCATGGCTGCTTAATTCACCATCCCCATCATAGGATAAAGCTTCTTCTTGTTGTGGTGGTATGGGAGCATGCAATGTTGTACTAGAGCCACTTGCTTCAGCAGAAGAAAAGCGCTCTTGTTGTTGTTGTGGTAGTGGTTGCGATGAAACGGGTCGATTTGTTTCAGTGGCCGAACTTGATTCTTGTGGTGGTGGTGGTGTTGATTGTTGCGATGAAGCTGATCCACTGGTTTGAGCAGGAGGTGTCCCAGCTTGTTGTTGTTGTTGCTGCTGCGATGAGCCTGTACTACTACTCGCTTCAGCACGAGGACCACCAACTTGTGTTTGTTGAGGCGAAGGCGTACGAGGAGGATAAGGAGCAGCTGCACTACGGCGAGCAATTCTTTTCGAACGTCGTGAGGAAGGTCGTAGGCGATTTGGTACGTTGATACAAGAGTTTGCATGATTTCGTATTTCATCAGGTCTCCGACTGTGGAATTCACCACACAAGCAGTGGAAATCGCCATCCTTGAGACGGTTCACCGACTTAGACCATCCTTTATATCGATATCAAGTTTAATACACACATCTCTTTAACATTATGGATGCATTTGTCATACCTCCTATAGCATTGAACCTCAACGTAGTTGACCTTTGATGAAATTGCTCGTGTTGTTCCTTCGTAGTGCATTGCTGACAACGCATAATGATGATAACAGATGTATGAAAATGAGAGTAATTGATGGGATGTATGTAAGGAATGGAAGAGGTGTAAAGTGATTCATCCCATGCATACAGCGCTTATATACGAATCAGTGTCCATGGACAATGAATGGCGACAAAGAGACGCGATACGTTGCTATTGTTTAATCCAAGCTTCATCAATCTCCACACCAAGAGACAAAGACACAAGCACATTGTGAGCGTCGCACCATCACCACCACTAAAACCAAGTGTGCATTATTATCTTTGAGACAAAGGGTCATGGTCGAAAGAGCCGATACATAGGAGGAATACAATGAGCAATGCTGATCCATTATGTGTGTGTGTGTGTTTTGGTGATAATCCTATCGTTTTTTTTTATTTATTTATATACTAAAGTCAAGCATGAGAATGCAAAAGGAAAAACTACAAGCATCAATATCGTCTTGGTTGTGGGGGTGGGAATCGAGCATAGTCGTGATGGGGTGGTTGTTGCATCATTTGATCCGAGTATAATTTGCCTGTTGCACTATATATACATATACAAATACAATGTTAGAACCATTCAATCAAGGGACATATTGTTTGAAATGCTGATTACCTTGCTGCAGATGTGTACCCGGAGCGGGTAGGAGCTATCACCGATCGCAATGTTTGTGTAGCAAAATGACCCATTGGAGGTGCTGGCGAGGGTGGATGAGGATGATGATGAGGATGAGGATGCATACGAGGTGGTGGTGGTGGTTGTTGTAGAGGAGCTGGAGGACGATCTCTTAAAACAGCACGCAAGATACGACCATCTGCAATCTCATTGTCCAACTTTCGAATACATTCCAATGCAGCTGCCTTGGTAGCAAACTCGACTTCAGCTTCGCCAAATGAGCGACCTGATGCATCCAATAGCACTTCAGTGCGATACACTTTGCCAAACTGTAAGCATGCCGTCTAATGTAATAAAATGCACACACAATCAACCATCATGTCTCCCTTCACATTCATTGTATATCAACCTCCCTACCTTGACATCTTCTGCGTTGGCACCAGGATCCAAGTTGCTAATCAACACAGTGCTAGGTCCTGCTTCACCACGAATAGATAATCCATTGCCGCTACCAGTGCCTGATAACCCACGAATATTGAAAGAGGATGGCTGTTGTTGACGATGTGATGATGTGATCATGGTGGGTGAAGTGTCCATTAATCCTGATGATGAAGATCCACCATAATCTCGTCTATCATGCCGAGCTACCGGTGAAGCATATCGAGGATGATGATCATTGATGTCCTCGTTTCCTCCTCGACGTCCTGTTGACTTGGTGATGACGATCTTGGCTGGATCGAGTCTGCTGCTACCACTGCTGCTGCTCGATTGCTGTGTTGTGCTCTTTGGTCCAAGGCGGTTGGCAAGCGATGAGGTGGAGATGGGCTTTTTGGTGACAAACTATATATTCACAATGAGGTCAATGCAAGCTTCTACTTGGTGGGATCGAACCAGATGCTGCTTACTCCTCCTCCAGGTACTGGATTGATACGCTTCAAAATTGAAGACCCACTCGATGACTTGGTGATAGTTTTTGACTTTGGATGGATGGCATGGTGCGTGTTTCTTCCTAATCGGCTGCTATCGTTGGAGCTGTACCTCGTTGACCCTGTGGAAGTGGGTGGTCGACGTGACGATGGTGTAGGACGTCGCTGCGATGTCTGTGATCGAGGCTGGGGCCGTGATTTGCCACGCTTTGCGATAATATCGTCCAAAGAAGAATCAAGATCCATGAACGTTGAGCAAGTGTAAAGAAAGCCGGTACGTAGGTGCGTGTGTGTGTGTGGGGAAGATGAAAAGCGCGAGCCGAATGCCGCAAGTGGACTATGCTGAAAATTTACCATGTATGGCGCACTCCGTATCCCCTCACTCCAATTGCCCATTTACATAACCTAGCAACATGATTCAATGAGAAACCATCAAGTTTATGCAATAAATATGAACATGGGCATTATACTCAAAAACAAGTACAGGGTACAAGAACAAATGAAATTATAAAGTTGATATAGATACATAGTAATCAAGGTGCGATCCATTGAGTGACGATAGGACTGGTTCCAAGAGTGGGATGCAGCACGACATACTTGAAAAAGTACTCTAAATCGCGGCGTCGTTGCTCCACAAATGCTGGTGTGAACTTGCCTATAAAATGACATCAGTACAAGTGAACATGGATAACTCATGCAAATGACTTACCAACCACCTTCTTCGGAGGCAGCTTGGGAATACTACTCTTCAATCGTGGATACCGTCTCACAAGCTCTTCTCGCAATTCAACAAAATCCGAGTATCGTTTACGTACTGAAATGGGTGGTCCCTAAATCACGAATAGCATTGTTGAGCCTCTTGTCATGTAGTCATCCACACACAATCCTTGTTACCTTATCACTGAGCACTGTACAACTATAGCAGATATAGCTTCCATATCTACATCCAAACCAATAAACCATGTTAGCATCATCAAGTAAGTATATGACACTTGTTGTCTCTCTCTCACTTACCCTACACCTATCCTGATGGGCTGATTGACGATGGCATCACACGCAAAAATCTCTTTACGGCCTTCGTTATCATCTTTGAAGAAATTGATTTGCGCCTGAGCACCTGGTAATGGCGTGGATCGTGTGGATTGTAGCCCCTTGAATAGTGGTAGCATCCGAAGACGTCGTGCTGTAGAAGTAGAAGGTTGTACTGGTGGCCATTCTTCTGCCTATGTTTGGTGTATGTATACTTTGTGTTATCATATGACATGTCATACTTCTTCTTTCACCTTCTCAATGCTTACATGGATAGAACGTCTTCCAAATGAGCGTTCTTCAGTGTTTTGTGTATTGGTGGAGGATGATGGTTTTGGATGATCATGCAATGGGTCTTGTTCCTCGGGTATCTGAGAGTTGATAATGCTTGACGAGATGGATGATGCGCTGGAACCAACCGATCGTTCTGGTAAAAGCAGTAGCGGCGGTGAAGATGACATTGTAGTTGATACGGATGCAGTACTACTCGTTAATGCGGGAGTTGATTGTGTTGCTGATAACTTCATAGGTGGTGTCAATAGTGTTGATGTCGTCGATGGTTGTTGTGATGATGATGATGATGATGCATTGTTGCTATCCGACAATACTACTGGTGGGAATGTGACACATGGCAAACTCAGCATTCCTCGAAAAGAAGAAACCCCTCTAAAGGAGGAGGAAGAATGGCCCAACACACACACCCATACACACAACCCAATAATGAACTTACCAGCAGTAGCACGCTGTAGTTGACGTCGTACATCCTCCATGGTCCTCTCAGTCCTTTCAGTCCATGTCGAATCCTCGACTACCGCACTCTTCTCATCGACTTCATTCTGGAGTTGCACGAGCTTCTTGATGCCGAGATGCAAGTCGTGTGTTGCTTGATGCAAAAGTCCTGTCGATAGGTTGCGCTCATGTTGCTGCTCCCGCTGCTGTAATGTAACCCACGTGTCTTGGCATAGTTCAATAAGCTCATTGAGACGTTTCGAATAGTCCATAAAGATATGGTGGTGAAATAAAAGTAGCTGGAAAGCTGGGTAAATGAG
Organism: Lichtheimia ornata; assembly: GCF_029851405.1. Lineage (NCBI taxonomy): Eukaryota > Fungi > Mucoromycota > Mucoromycetes > Mucorales > Lichtheimiaceae > Lichtheimia > Lichtheimia ornata. Next base: position 305,514 of record NW_026695331.1, read on the forward strand.
CCTCTCTGCATGTGCTGTGTTAAATATCCATTCATTGCATCAACTCAGATTCCCAAACTTGGTGCTACTCACTCACACAAACACCAAGAGCCACAATTATTAATAGCTGCTATTGCGTCTTCTGGTAATAAACGCTTATTGCTTATCAATTCAATGTTTGGGGATAGCCAAGTTGAAGATCCACTCATAATGCATTTTACGTTTTGGTATGCCAACAATCATTTGGCGTCATTCTTTTGGAATTTCGTGGCGTTCTTCCTAATCATTGATCATAGAGAGAAGCAAAGCGACTTTCACAGATGAGGGCGGCAAGTCAAGTATGAGTCGATACGAACATCCCAACAAGTAACAATGCACAGCGGGAAGATGTACATAAGAGTAGCCGGTTATAGGAATCCATGGCAACCACTTTACCAATACAATAAAGATGGTTTATTTGAATACATGTTATCGATGCATAATACATACATTATATATAGTTGGTGGAATGATCTATTCTCTCCTTTGGATAATGACTTCACCAGCGGGCATGGGCATACGAGGATGTGTAGGGAAGGTAATGGGACCCTTGGGGGTAAGCTTGTAGTACCGGATGAGCACAGATACAATGGTTTTGATTTCCTGGATTGCGAACCAGCGACCACTACATTGATTCAGCAATAGTTGAGCAATGGATGTGGATAATGTATGTAGCCATCATAGGAATCTACTTACGGGCATGCATGACGTCCTTGACCAAACATGAGGAAATCATCACCAATCTTTGTTGATTGACGATCCAAACCAACAAAGCGGAAAGGCTTAAAGTCATGATGATCACCAATAGTGTCGCGTTGAATCTTAGCATCACGGTGGTTTCCCCACATGTTGATTAATACATCGTGTCCTAAAACGAATCAAGTTAATATCTATTGAGAGGTTGTTACGTATAGCTGTTATTATACCTGGTTCAATCACAGCACCACAAGACAAAGTGATGCGAGATTTGCCAACGTATGTGTGAGGAAGTTCAAGGTATGAGTTGCGAGAACGCATGGCTTCACGGCATACACTATCAAGCTTGACCAAGTCTTTGATCACTTCACCAGTGAACAACTTGGTGGTGTCACTATAATCAATGTTGGTGCCATAGTGCTTTTCGAGGACCTCGTTTTGTTCTTCCAACAAGACGTCAATGATCTCTGGATTTTGCATAATACGATAAAGGACGATGGTTGAGTTTTCGCTGGTGGTGTGGATTGAAGCGAAAAATAGAGCAAGAAGCCATTTCACAGGAAGGATGTGGCGCTTTGGATTGTCGAGAGTGAGATTGATGGTTTCAATGATATCTTGAAGAATATCTTGCTATAGTAGTAAACCAAGTATGAGTATTGATTTAGCACTTGAATGATTGTAAAAGGACTTACAGGTCTATCCCAATCGCCTCCCTTTTCGGCAGCAGCCAAACGCTTATCAATGACAGGGCCAAGTGCGTGGAGCAAATGTTGTCTATGCTTGTTAATTGCCTTGCCGTACTTGCCGATATACCACATGCGCAAACGTGCTAGCGATGGGAATGCATCCATAATATAGCTGCTTGGGCCAAGTTCACTGCCAATATCAATTGCAATGTTTTTGCATGTTTCAACGACAGCATCGTCAGCTGCAAGCTCGGTGCCCACAAAAATGGATGCACTGGCCTTGGCGACCATGTGCTGTAACAAGGGGAATAAGTGTACCAATTCCTTGGGTTCTATACAATGCAAAATTAGTTTCCAGGTAGTCTCCGATGTAACATGCACACACCTTTAGCATCACCAAGCTTCTCATCACCACCAGCGGTTAACTACATATTCACACGTGTTAATGATGAGAAAACTGGTCCCTGGATCATTTTAGCACATGACACATACATGTTCTACTACACGGGGGGTGTAGTGCTTCATTTCCTTGGTCAGGTGCTTCATGACCACCATACGGAATACCTCGATATCAACGTCTTGCAATGTTGTATCGGTCAACAACAAGGTATCAAAACGCTAAAGCCATATAAGTCTTCCATGTGATAAGGGAACCATGATGTAAACTTATTACCTTGCCGGTGCCTTTGAGAAAATCGAAATCATTGTTGAGGAAGACCTCGCGTACATAGCGATCAGAGACCACTGTATGAATCTGTTATAGATAATTAAGGTTAGCTCCCCTGAGGACTAAGCTTGATTACCGGTACCCATGTACCGCGCACTTTTTCCCGCTTTTTCCACACTTGCCCTTCCAAAAAGATGCACCCTGAACACTGGGCCAAGCTTGGCTGTCCATTTTTCGATGAAAGCTTGTGGATCATCTCGGTATTCTCTGGTAGAGCCAATGATTGGGAATGTATATGGCACCAAAGGCACACCATTGTTGCTGCCTCTTAATCGCGACTAGAATAATTATCCCGCCAAAGAAAGAAAACAGAAATGAAAAACGGGATTTGGTGTCAGTGGTGGGTCATCATTCTTCCCTTTGTTCTCTATAATATCATTTACCCCAAGTGAATAAGCAGCACAGAGGGAAACAATAGCAACGGAGCCAGCAATAATGCCGGATTGGGCACGGGATGGGTTGTCAAAGAAAGCGTTAATATGCTTGTTGTCAAGTAGAGAAAGAATGTTTAAAGAGGACATGGTATTGTAGTTAGATGTTTCTCCTTCACTTTTCAATGGTCCAAGAGGGGACCTCCCCTTTTTATACCTGTATGCAGAGCGTGCGCTGGGCAGGGCCACAAATAAGGCGCGCGGACTTATGTGTACCGGATATACCGATAGGTGGGTATGCAAGATTCCACAGCACATCAACAACAACTCCTGGTACATATCGCCTATCATGCCAAGAGGAGAGGAACAGGATGTCCATACCCATAAACATCTTGGCTACCATGGATTTGTGTATATGCGTGATATCATTGTTATGTCAAATCAGGTAAAAGCTGTTTGAAACAACAATCACATTCATCCTTATACATGCGCGCACACACATACACACACACGCACACGCACACGCATATAAACTTCCTCTCTCTTTCGTTCCCTATCCATGTTTATTGTTACCATTGTTTGGTTTTAAACATGCCTCGTCTTCAAGTACGTGTTGGTAATTCGATCGACACCTTGTACCCAATCCCGATCAATGCTACACAACCCACTGCAGTACAAAATGATTCATTTGACGGATTTATCAGCGTTCATATCCGCGATCATGAGCCTCCTTCCACTCTCCTCGACCAAATCAACAACAACAACAATGCATTCTGCATAGCAATAACCGGCAAATTTCTTTTACAAGGAATGACAACAGATGATATCTTATTCGGCAATCAATTTGAGCGAGCTTTACGGCTGCCCACGGGTACAAGCTTAGCACTACGGTTTGCCCATTGGTTCGATCCGGGATTGGAAGCCAACTTGTACGCATCTCAACCTCGTGCTTTTTCGCCATTGGTGGTCACCATGAATCGACTTCAAGTCCAACATGCCGATTTGGACATTGTAGCAAAAGAATCCAGTCGCTCGGCCATAAACGAGGATGTTTCAAGTGTCGCACAAGGCCTGACAGACGCCACGCAACGTCGGGCTTACTTTGCCAATGCTGCCCATCGCCAAGATGTTGCTGTGAAACCTGATCAAGTGTGGAGTATGCTCTTCACCAATCCTTACATTGATTTCAATAAGGTCAGCTGCAAATGTTGTTGGTATTGACGCACTTCCATTGCATTTTCTCATGAATGTGGTTGTTTGCATAGTTTGTGGTACACTTGCCCATGTTGGATGTCGATGTTCTCAAGTATTGGGATGGACAAGTAAGAAAATGATTTCATTGTGTTGCGTATTCATTGTATGTCACTGAAACGGGATGATGATGATTACATAGCCGCTTCGATATTATGCAAAGACACGAGATGACATGACCACCTTTTTCATTGTTGAATTCAACCTCATGCAAGATGACAATTAAATGCCTTCCGCCCCCCCGCCTCCTTCGCCCACTTTGTGCATCCTTGGGAAAGGTAACCCAAAAATATCCTTCGGCACTCTTCCGATTACTACCACGTGCTAATTTACTCGTGATCAATTTATGTAGGTCGCTAGGCGCTGTTGTTGGTTGCTAGGTTACCCTCGCTAAGCTTTAGAGTGACAGTAATTGTTGAAATGTTTACAATACATTGCACAGCAGCCATAAAGATAAGGATGTTTTCATTTGTGGAAATCAAGTCATCGAAGACAAAACCTGGATTGAGGTCTTAATAAAGAATGGATGTTACAATGCTTGTTCAGCAGTGATACGGATATTGGGATCGCCATTGAAACTTTTATACAAGAGATCAGCAAATTGCTTGTATGGCAAAGAGTTTTGTTGTGGAAGTTGAGTCTCGTAATATGTAAATGAGATAAGCCTAGATCATGTATATGGCTGGAGCTATTGTATCTTCTCAATGTTGTTGAGCATCATCCACCTATCCGCACAAGTATCTAGAATCAAAGCATCGCTCTTTCCTATCACATTGATGCATGGTCTACTTGTTCTCTCTGCCGCCGGCATAAAAAGTGTACCGTGGGTGAGTCATGATGTGAGTAGTAAAATGGCTGATCACCTTTTCCACTAGGGCCAAACACTGGTGGCCTTGCTTTATATGAAACAGGGGGTTCACCAATGAATGCATAATTTAAAAAGGACATTGCCATTCGACCAGATATCGCAAGGATAAGATCAACTGAGATTGATACAAAATGACTTCTACATTACAGGCGCATCATGGATCATATGTATGGACGACCTTGCGAGACAAGAAAACCGGGATTGCGACCCAAGCTTCATGCAATTTCAAACAAGATACTTTTGGATGTAGCAATCATTTTGGGTTATTAACCATAACATAGTCAACTAGGAAAGAATGTCATACGGGCTATCATAGGCGGACCTTACCCTAGGCATATAGGGGAAATCTATTATGCACTCTCCACCAATAGGATCAACCATTCAACTCTGCCCCTCGCTTTGTGACACATACAAGTCTTTCTGTAACTTTGGCTCCAATACGAGCGAGGCGATTGACAATGAACAAATACCTCTTTTCATATAGCATGACGCTTACAGCATATGTAAAATATGAAGGTGTCTGTATCTCTAGACTTTACAATCAAACGTGGGGTCTTTAATAGAACAGTGTTGCTCGGCGGGGTCGAAAGCATATACTGCCCCAAGTCTCACGTTCATCATGGGTGAACCCAGCTTTGACCAATGTCGCTACCAGCCAAAAAATGCTTGTGCTCGTCGTCAATAGGTCGACCCCCGGATCCAATTTGCCTGGTGACGACATTTGCGAAATCTGGGATAGGCAACCTTGATCGTGAAACTTGCATCCAAGGTGCAGTTGGCCAAGCCGAGCACATTGCTCTAATAAAAACCCCACGTTTGATTGTAAAGTTTGGAGATACAGGCGTCTTTATGTTTTTACTATGTTGTAAATGTGATGCTATATGAAAGGTGGTCTTCGTTCAGGACATACTTATGTCACCTACAAAAATCACCTTTTAAGCAGCAGGTGGATTTATCAGTCTTGATTTTCCATTACTCCAAGATGCTTGACCACTTTATCAGCTTGATCAATCATGACAACAATCCCCACGCCCAATCATATATAACAAGGCTCTTTGCATCAACACTACCATACACCCTTTCTTTCTACCTGTATGCATTTCATCATCAACAATGGCCTTTGGTAAGTCTCAAGGGCATTCTTTATTATGTGCTCCCCAAAACGAGGATACTCATGCATTCATCTTTTTTGTTTTCGTCTATGTAGCTTACTTCATTGCTTTACGCTGGGTTCCTTGATGAGCCCTTTGGGGTAGGTATAACCACCACTTATGTATTAAACGAATGCCTGGACTGATGGGAAATTGAGACTACTTTGTAGGTGACATGAGTACATGGCCATCTTCCATGACTACAACAAATTACCAATCATGCTTATTATCGGCGTTACCAACATAACCATGTCCATATTGAGCAAGGCAGCTTCATGTGATGACTTACCTTTTGCAAAGGACGTTGTGAGCCATTTTTGGGACACGTTGGTTGATCATATATCATCAGAGCAACTTAACCCGTTGGCAGCACTGGGCGTTTTTCTATGTTCGCAATCCAACTCAATTCAAAAGCTGGAACACGGGCGACATGATAATACTGTGAAACTCTTGTACACGATTGCATTGGAGCACTTGAAGCACGTATCAGGCTGTGAGGATGAAAAGTTCGAAGGAATCAAGAATATCTGCGACCGAAGTTTCAAAAACAAGTCGTTGTTCTGCATCTTCGGCTACTTGACAATGAACAAACAACTCTTTCATATAGCATCGCTAGTAAAGCATAGTAAAAACATAAAGACGTCAATATCTCCTAATTTTACAATCGAGCGCGAGGGACTATTGTTGTGTGCCATTACTATGGGTTTATTATTGTTGAAAACAAAAGCGTCTATTTAAACCTGTGTACAGCCCGCTGAGAAATGCCACTGCCTATCGTCTATCAACGTATGAACAAGGAAACTTCAACGAATGCGATGTGACAAAAGGAGCAAGGTGTCTTGATACAACGATGTAGGAGATCCCTCCCATTCAAAAGCCTTCCTCCCTTTCATTCCAGAAACGAACCAAGTGGATTACATAGCAGCGGGAATCATTGTGTCGTTGCATCCTTGGTTGCCGCCATCATAAACATCGTTATCCATGATTGTAAACTAGCTGCTGTACGTGCCTTGACTCCAATACTTCAACCATGTCGGCAAACCGCCTTTCGTCAAAGATAGAAGCTCTCTGATCCATGCCATCCAAACCATCATCATCATCAACCGTATCCAGGTAACATGATCCATCCTTCCTGCTGACGACATTTCAGGGTCGCCAATCACTGTGCTTGGCTGCACCCATCCATCCATCCATCCATAACCATTGCAAGTCCAACACGTTGATTCAAAGAACTCCCGTGATCGCTTGATGACATCCCTTCCTCTTCCATCCGGCTGTTGGTCAACCACTTCCTTGGTCATTTTCTATCGCAGCTCAACCAGATGAAGAAAGTTCATATGGCATAGAATAGTTGATAGCTGATATGGTATCATCCATAGGAATCCGTACGTACTAAATCACGTTGCTACGCGTAAATAAAGCTGCTTCAATACAATGGCTATCTGCTGTTCGCATAAAGAAGGCTGCAAGGTAGGCTGCTGCAATGAATGCTGTAACGATTGATCGTGACAGAGGAGTGTGTAAGAGCGTGTGTTGTAGTTGAGTGAAAAGAAGATTGTGTACACGCCATGGACTTGCCATTCAGGCGAACGCAATCGGAACAAGACAGTTGTAGGCTTGACATGATGGGTTGAAGCAGGACAATCGTTCGCAAATGGTAGTTGCACTTGAATGGGGCAACGATTGAGAATGGGAGGAAAGAGGCAAGAGGATGGGAGTGGAAGACCTGGAACTCAAATAGATTTTTCTCAAGTTGGATGATGTTTCTTTGTTTGAGTGTTGCTCTGTCGAAAACTATCTGATCAAGAAAGTTCAATGATGAGAATGATGGGCTGGAGCAGGACAATCGGTCACATGCATTGTTTAGGGCGATAAAGGTGAATGGGAGGAATGGGCTATCAAGTGGCAGTTTACAAATAACGTACCAATTTGATTCTTCTGATATTGGATGATGTTTCTGTGTTTGAGCATTTTTCATTCAAATCTCGTCGCATCAAGAAAGTTGAATGATGGGCATGCTGGGCTGGATCAGGACAATCGTTCGTATGCATTGGATTGGACAACAAAGGTGCATGGGAGGAATGGGCTATTAGCTGGCATTTTGAACTACTCCTAAATAGTGTACAAGAATCATGCATCGCCTGTGCTGAATGACTCAAGTTACACAAACACGCGCTCTGCATCTTTTGCTATATTATAGTCATACTACTTTACATTAAACAAAGACCACTTCTCATATAGCATCACGCTTACAACATAAAGGTGCCAGTATCTCCAAACTTTACAATGAAACGTGGGGTCTTTAATAGAACAACGTGCTCGGCTTGGCCAACAGCACCTTGTGTGAAAGTTTCGCGGTCAATGTCGCAAACAGCCCAAAAAAATATTTTTTGGTCGTCGTCGTCGAAGAGGTCGACCCCCAGATCCAGTTTGGCTGGTAGCGACATTGCGAAATCTGGGATTGGCAAGCTTGATCATGAAACTTGATCCCCAGGTGCAGTTGGCCAAGCCGAGCACATTGCTCTATTCAAAACCCCACGTTTCATTGTAAAGTTTGGAGATACAAGTACCTTTATGTTTGTAAGCGTGATGCTATATGAGAAGTGGTCTTTGTTCATTGTCAAGTAGGTGGACCCTGGCAGAGCCAAAGATGCAGAAGGACCACTTTGGGTAACTCAGCTAAAAAGTCAGGACTTCAGGGACAATGCATGACAGGTACGCAACCACTCACTTTATGTCATACATTGGCAGCTAATAGCCACTTTTGTGCATTCCCAACTTTTGTGCATTCTATTGTATGTGAACGATGCTCCTGCTCTAGACATTCATTTCCATGATTAAGTAGGTTGATCCGAGCTGATTTGGTTGAGTTACGCTCACACAAGATTACATCAGTTGAGCTACATCGAGCGTGCTTTTATGTCAGAGTGATGCCAATCTCTCTTTGACTGCAGCTCAGTCAAATCAGCTCGGATCAACCTACTTTAATCATGGAAATGAATGTCTGGAGCAGGGGCATCGTTCCCATGCAGTGGATCTCGCAACAATGATGATTGGATAAAAGTGGCCGTTAGCTATCAATACATGCCTGTTCCTAGATGATCCATAAAGTAATTATACATTGACCCTTTCATTCATGCAAACGTAGCTGTGTTACACAACACGACCCTCTGCATCTTTGGCTCTGCCAGGGTCCACCTACTTGACAATGAACAAAGACCACCTCTCATATAGCATCACGCTTACAAACATAAAGGTACTTGTATCTCCAAACTTTACAATGAAACGTGGGGTTTTTATTAGAGCAATGTGCTCGGCTTGGCCAACTGCACCTGGGGATCAAGTTTCATGATCAAGCTTGCCAATCCCAGATTTCGCAATGTCGCTACCAGCCAAACTGGATCTGGGGGTCGACCTCTTCGACGACGACGACCAAAAAATATTTTTTTGGGCTGTTTGCGACATTGACCGCGAAACTTTCACACAAGGTGCTGTTGGCCAAGCCGAGCACGTTGTTCTATTAAAGACCCCACGTTTCATTGTAAAGTTTGGAGATACAGACACCTTTATGTTTGTAAGCGTGATGCTATATGAGAAGTGGTCTTTGTTGATTGTCAAGTAGCTAGACCATGGAGAGTCAAAGATGCAGAGGGTGTGTTTGTGTAACTTGAGTCATTCAACACAGGCGATGCATGATTCTTGTACACTACTTAGGAATAGTTCAAAATGCCAGCTAATAGCCTTAGTCCTCCCATTCTCCATTGTTGTCCAATCCAATACATACGAACGATTGTCCTACTCCAGCCCAGCATGCCCATCATTCAACTTTCTTGATGCGATGAGATTTGACTGAAAAACGCTCAAACACAGAAACATCATCATCCAATATCAGAAGAATCAAATTGGTACGTTATTTGTAAACTGCCACTTGATAGCCCATTCCTCCCAATCACCTTTGTTGTCCAATCCAATGCATACGAACGATTGTCTTGCTCCAGCCCAGCATGCCCATCATTTAACTTTCATGATTCGAGCTAACCTGGTACTAAGGTAATGGCTGTTGTTGGATCATCATTATCATGCAAAGTGTAAAATGGCACACACCCTTTTGCTATACGTGAGGATCATCATTTCTTTTATTTACGTGTACCTATTGTCTATCGTGAGGGTGATGATGATAGTGATGAGTGAGTTGTGTGTTTGGGTGGATGGTGTGTATAGGGTGATTGAGTGGCCTCAGTGTAATAGCAGTAGGGGATTTAAACTTGGGGGACAGCAGCTCCACGACTTGAGACAACGCTTCTCTTCTTTTTCTCCCTCCTCTGCTTTTATCCAATGCACGACAATGGGATCAAGGTAATGTACTATATTAAGACTGCTCGTGTTGGTTGTGAGGTATTAAGATAGTTGTGAACATGCATTGTCAGGGAGTGAGTGTGGAGGAATGAGCGTGGTGGGTGGTTGGCTATTGCCATGGCAACATGGTTGCTTCCTCATGTTCGTTGCTATTCTTGCTCTACTTGGTGTCAACAGGTACATTCAGAGTCCAATGTTGCAGTCGAACTGGTTCCATTGACGTGTTAGCTTGTATAGAGGGCAAGTTGGTATCAAGGCGTTGGCTGGTTTGGCTTCTTGTTTCGGCTCAAAATCACTACACCATGGTTTTCGCTTTCCAGCAACCCAACAACAAAGGTCTTTATGTGTATGAACAAAGGTATGTGCATCGAACAAAGACAATGGAAAAGGCGTTTATTGTAATAATGAATGCTGCTATTATTGAATAGGTTCTTGGTCAGGTAGTGCAACTTTGGGCATCATCTCTCATTGGGTTCGACTCCCAGCCTGTACCTTTTGGCCACTTGATATAGCTATTAGAGTACTGTTAGTGATGCTCACGAATGCGTAAAAAATATTTAAATGATAAGGTGGCAAATTAGCTTCCATGGAAACCCATGTACTGACAAGGATGGCCACGCGAAGGCTTTGCCGTCACCCTCTCCCCTACGGTGCACCAAGCCGGATAACGGGGGCTGCCATTGTAAACAACAGCATCTTCTACAGGTGCTGCTCAAGCCAACATGTTCGGTCTGATAAAAGGATAGCATCCCACGCCAACAGAGGCCGACCCATAAGAGCGAAAAGCAATACATGATCCCATATCTACCACAAGGCCACTGAGTAACAGTCTGACTTCCAACGGCTAAGGCAGTAATCATTAAATGCAATTGATAGGGCCAAGATAGGGCTGACCACACTGTCGCATGTAAATCATAGCTGCCAACGATGCTTTACACAAATGAGCAAGGCACCATCCCGTTCTACCCATAGCAAATAAACATCCGCCATATCAGTAGTTGCTGCCATCAAGCGACCTTTTTGGGTTGGCGTCATCGGAGAGACACATCATGCACTGCAACAAATAAATCCGGTCTTGATGAAATAGCATACGTGAGGATATTGACTTGCCAAGAGAACGTCCAAGGTATCCATACAAGTACTTGAGGAATGATATCCACCATGGCACCGATAAAAACATTGCTCTGAAGATCCACCGATAAAGAGACGACTTGCAGGTAACTGATTTCCAAAACCATGGAAACGGTATCCTTGACAACCACAACTATAAGATAGAGATCGCTTGCTTGCTTCTGAGACACCCACCCAAATTCAAATGTTGATCTTCGTCTTCCAATTCAATAGGATTCGCCATTGACAACTGTAAGGAGAGACTTTGATGCCACCAAAGAGCATGCGAAATTATAGCTTGATGGAATGATGGGCCTATAAAACTGCATATCACTAATTTATCTTGGAGGTAATGGTAACAATACTTAGCCAGTGTCATATGAGAATCCACGATATTTGATGCCACCCAGTAATCAGAACACGTTTCCTTGCTGTAGAGATGTCGACACAGTGACTAATTCTGATAGCCGTTTCTCCAACCGACACTTGATGATGAATGCCATGAGATATGGATACACCTTGACAGCAACAAAAGGTCACGTAACATTGTTGTTTGTTGCTGATGTGATACGTCCATAAGAGTCGTCCGCTGAAGAGGGCTCCTGAAATCAATTGGCCAATAACGAGAACCACGAGAGGATCGAGTAAATGTTGCTGAAAATTAAGATAGGGACTCTGTTGCTTGGTTGCTGATATAATCCACCGATAACAGGCATGCATATAGGAGGATATCCATCGAAAGGATTGTCGACAACTAGAATCACAATCAGACGAGATAACGCTTGGCGACACCAAAAGATATAGAAGATGTTGCTTGTTCTTGCAGATGCCAATAAAAGGGAAGGGCCCACTAAGCGGTAACGAGAACCATCGCACGATGTAATAAGGCCAGCTGATACTGGAAGATGCTAAAGACGTCGCTCCTTGACCCTGGTATGATTCACCTATAACAGATGCACGGTAAACAGTTCTCCAAATCCATAGAACGACACTTAGCAATGATAGTTGCATCCGTGAATATTCCAAAGGACCAGAAGATAAGTAGCTTGCTGAAGAGCCCACATGCTATGATAAAAGATGAGGTTGGCAGGTGTTGTAGAAACGATTGGATCATCAATTACCAATAGTAGCCATATGAATGAAATCCTGTCGACACCTAATGATAGCTGTATCCATCATGAATCCAAAGGGAACAAAACAAGTAGCTCGCTGAATAGCCCAGATAATATCGCAGATTAGTAGGCGTTGAAAGAAAGAATGTATCACTATTTACCAATGACAGCTTCATCCATGAGAATTCCAAAGGACCAGAAGACAGATAGCTTCCTGAATAGCCAACGTACTATAATAAAAGAGGAGGTTGGCAGGCGTTGAAGGAATGAACGGATCATCATTTACCAATGATTGCCATATGTACGAAAACATGTTGGCATCCAATGACAGCTGCATCCATAGAAATCCCAATGCACCGGAAGACAAGTGGCTTGCTGAATACCCCACGTACTATAATAAAAGAGAAGGTTGGTAAGCGTGGAAAAGATGAACGGATCACTATTTACCAATGATAGCCATACGCACGAAAACACACGACATCCAATGGCAGCTGCATCCATAGCAATCCCAATCCACCAGAAGACGAGTAGCTTGCTGAATAGTCCGCACACTATAATAAAAGAGGATGTTAGTAGGCATTGTAGAAAAGACGGATCATCCACTATTTACCAATGATAGCCATATGCATGAAATCCTGCTGATATCCAAATCAAGCCGATTCTTTGCAATCGTCCGCTTGTTGATAAGACCCGCTACGGTGGCACTCAGGTTGTAAGCGATGGAACGATACTTGATGTGAATATACAGTGAGAATCTTGAGTAATACTTGTACCACCAAAGATAGCATACTTACACGATGCCGAAGAGCCCTTACAAGGAGCGAGAACGAACCAATGTGCTGCCCAAGACCACATGCAAACCGAAAAATCATCCATCGAAAAGCCCAAACCAGCATCCTAGCTGCGGAAGGGAGTACACTCAGTGATATAGCCGATATGAATGAGATACCAATCCTTTTTCATTGGGTATGGAATGCAGCTTGACGATGGAGTCCTTGACGAGATGCATGAATGACTTGGGAACACAAAAGATTCGAACGCGGGACTTCATTGCTTGTTGATGACATGATCCATCCATAAGACACGTATAGTTGTAGAGATCCATCAAAGGGATTGCCGATAACCAGAACCACCAGAAGATCGAAAGGTTGCCGATATCAAAGATATACAAGTTGTTCCTTGCTGCTGATGTGATCAATCGATAAGAGAACTCCATTTCAGGACGCCCACCGAATTGCCGATATGTAACGAAAAACCAGATGATGGGATAAAGCTTGATGTGGAACCAACGATATGGATGCTGTTGCTAGTTGCTGATACAATCCACTCATAAAAGACGTTCATTGGCTGACATTCTCCAGAGAAATCGCCTGTTGCTTGGTAACCAACCACCCGAGACGCAATAAAGGTTGACACCACCAAAGACATAAACACTTCCCCATGGCTGACATGATTCACCTATAAAAGATGCACCATAAACAATTGTCCAAACTCATCCAACAATACTTAGCAATCATAGCTGTGATCTTGTAAACTCCAAAGCACCAAAAGACAAGCAGCTCTCTGCAATGGTCCCTCTAAATAATGGTAGGCGTTTCAGCAAAGGTCCCCAAAAAGCATGAGAGTCATACATACCTGAGCCATGGTAATCACAAGGAATTGCAACCAAATACACCATCCGAAGGCAATACAATAATCAACCTGCAGCGCCAAGGTATGCCACTATATGTACCATACTCTCATTGGATCCTGAAATTGGCATCATAAGAGATATCCACCTTCTCTCTGTAGGCAAGGAAATCAATAGCCGTACTTGGATGGAGGCCGTGCGCACAGCTGATGCCTTTTCAAATTGGCCTTGCCATCGCATCTTGAGTCACACTGTTTCCGGGCCAAAATTCCCCAGGAGAGCATAGTACTATACAATGACATCCTCGACGTGCTGATTGATCAAAATAGTATCGCCGAAAGAGGCTCTGCCACTGTATGGCGTTTGGTAAGTCCACTTGAATCCAACCAATCCCATCATAATGAACACTCTTACCTTGTGGTATTTCTCAATAGCATCTTTGCCTCAAATGGAAACCGTATCTCCATGCCATCCATGTTGTCTTGCTGCTGTTTCACTGTAAGTCTCGTGAATTAACAGGTTTCTCTTTGTAGATCCAATACCACGCATACCATTGAGCCAACCATACAGCATTCTTGCTTTGAAATCCGTATCCTGTTGCTGCCAGAGGTACCATCAACCAACATGTTCACCTACCATAAACGCAATGTGAGATAACAAGTAAAACCAACCCACACGCTTGTTGTCACCATACGCAAAAGAGGCAATGTAAAGACGTCTTGAGAACTCTCATTGTGGACGACTCGGTAAGGACGGCACACGACGCCCTGAACCATGGTGGTCACAAGGAATTGCAACCAAATACACCATCCGAAGGCAATACAATAATCAACCTGCAGCGCCAAGGTATGCCACCATATGTACCATGCTCTCATTGGATCCTGAAATTGGCATCATAAGAGATATCCACCTTCTCTCTGTAGGCAAGGAAATCAATAGCCATACTTGGATGGAGGCCGTGCGCACAGCGGATGCCTTTTCAAATTGGCCTTGCCATCGCATCTTGAGTCACACTGTTTCCGGGCCAAAATTCCCCAGGAGAGCACAGTACTATACAATGACATCCTCGACGTGCTGATTGATCAAAATAGTATCGCCGAAAGAGGCTCTGCCACTGTATGGTGTTTGGTAAGTCCACTTGAATCCAACCAATCCCATCATAATAAACACTCTTACCTTGTGGTGCTGCTCAATAGCATCATTGCCTCAAATAAAGCCGTATCTCCATGCCATCCATGTTGTCTTGCTGCTGTTTCACTGTAAGTCTCGTGAATTAACAGGTTTCGCTTTGTAGATCTAATACCACGCATACCATTGAGCCAACCATACAGCATTCTTGTTTTGAAATCCGTATCCTGTTGCTGCCAGAGCTACCATCATTCAACATGTTCAACCTACCATAAACGCAATGTGAGATAACAAGCAAACCCAATCCACACGCTTTTGTTGTCAGCATACCCAAAAGAGGCAAAGTGAAGACGTCTTGAAAAACTCTCATTGTGGACAACTCGGTAAGGAATGCACACGACGCCTCATTGGACCTTGTACAAACGAGAGAACACCAACCTAGACGCGTACTTTAGTACCACAATGTTCGACTTGAACAATAAAAGGAATTGCAGCGATTGAACTTACATGTTGTATTGGAATGGAAGCTTGTGTCATGGGTAGATCGCGCACGTGCTTGTTGTAGCTGAATGTGTCGCCATTGACCACCTGTTCACCCAATTGGCGTTGACCATTGGAAGGAATGCCAGCTGTTAATGTGTTGTAGCTTGTAAATGGAGACAAGCTTACCTTACTTGTGAAGTGGGAGTGAAGATGAAGGGGCTCTTTGTCGTTCCTCTCAGTGGCCCCAATTTGTGCACCCCACCCCACCCCGCTTGTTACAGCTACTGCTGTGAATATGCACACAAGCAGTATGATATACATTTGGATCAATAAGGAACCGCTACTCGAGATTTCAAGAGAACACATCACTGGTAATCAAGCTATCCATAATCTCGCTGTGGCAGGAGGCGGTGCCAAGTACGGTAGGTCCGTGCGCATCAATGCAGCTTAAATCATTTTATGCAGCTCAACCCCCTACAGCCAACGTGGGTGTATTATATGCACGCACACACCTCTGTATGCGCGTATAGTCACTCACCTTGATAGATCCGCATTATTGTATACTGCTTACGTACCTTCCTCAAGGCAATCACCATCCCATTTGTGCAGCAACCTGTCAATGACGCGTGTGTGTAACCACAACATCCCATTTCACTCAGCTCTCCATCTTTCCGTCAATGCAGTCAACACCATCCATTAGGAGAAAGCAGCTCCATCACACTTACGGCTTTTTGGCGGGTTGCGACATTGGGCAAATCTGGGATTGGCAACCACGATCTTGAAACTGTCACACATGATTCCTTTGACCCAGCCGAGCAGGGTTGTTCTATTAAAGACCCCATGTTTGATTGTAAAGTTTAGAGATACAGGCACCTCTATGTTTTACATATGCTGTAAGCGTGATGCTATATGAGAAGTGGTCTTTGTTCATTGTGAAGTAGCTTGAGCCTGATAGAGCAAATGATGCAGACGGACTTCTTTGTGTAACACAGCTCATTGGGTGGTACTGAAAAGGATCAATGCATGATAATACATACTATGATAATAGCTCATAAACTGCCAGCTAACAGCCATTTCCTCCAATTCGTCTTTTTTGCCAAATCCACTGCATGGGAACGATTCTCCTGCTCCAGCCCAACATTTCCATCATTCAACTTTCTTGATCCGAGCTGATTTGGCTGAGCTACGCTTGAACAGCAAACATGAAATTAATGAATCGCAGACCCTGCGAATGTCTCCGTCTTTCAAACTTTTGGACGCTCCCATTCCAAATTTTCAAATGAAGCGTGAAGTCTTTATTAGAAAAAGTTGATCAGCACGCTCGAGAGCACCCTTCTGACCAATTTTCAAGTTGGAAGTGAGCAACTTCGGGGCGGTGGGCCGTCCGCTCTTTTGTTGCCCATCATCCACCGTTTGGGCCCTCCCGCATTCAAGACACCCTTAATGAAGTGTATGGTTTTTAAATGAACGAAGTTGATCAGCATGGTGCAGCGAACCTTCTGACAAAGTTTCAGGTTCGAAATGGGGAATCCCAAGATAATACATAGTATTTCCATAAATCATGAATCCGGGGCTGACCTCCATTTCCGACTTACATAGTAAACCCACATTGCACCGTCCCATTCAATATTTTCTAATGAACATGAGGTCTTTTTTAAGACCATGTTGATCAGCATGCCCAAGAGCATCTTGTGTGAAAGTTTTAGGTTCGAGAGGGGCAATCTCAATATCAAGGTTTGATGTACAGTGTTCATGCATTTATTTATACAAGAGGTGTCCGACCTATTTAATTTTCCACTTCTTCCACGTCCCCGCTTCTTGTGTCTTCCTCCCATTCTCGCCTGTTGCCTCATTCAAGTACAATTATCACCTGCCAACGATTGTCCTGCTTCAACCCACCATGTCAATCTTACGATTGTCTTGATCCGATTGTCTTTGTCTGAATGGCAAGTCCATGGCGTGTGTGCTCTTCTACAACACCTGCCTTTCTTCATGCTGCACGCTCCTCTGCTACAACCAATCGTAACAGCAGTTGCCATTAGCGAGGTCTCTACTTCATTGTCTCAAGCATCGTTCACAACCTTGTCATTCTACTACAACACACGCTCTTGCACGCTCCTTTGCCACAACCAAACGTAACAGCAAGGTCTCAAGTTACTTGACAGCAGCATGTCTTGCAGCCTTTTTTACGTCAACAGCAGACAGTCATCGTATAGAAGCAGCTTTATTTACATGTATCAACTTGCTTCAATACAAACGGATTCTTATGGATGGGATGCCATATCAGCCATCAAGCGATACAAGATCATGCAAGAGATTGGCCGCGACAGCTGGATGGGAAAAGGAAGGGATATCAGCAGCGATCAAATGATGGATCTTTCAACCAACTTGCAATGGCTATGGGTGGATGGGTGCAACCAAGTGCAGTGATGGGGAAACATGGAATGTTGCTTTGGTTACTTTCGCGTCGTCAACAGGAAGGATGAATCACATCACGTGGATACGGTTGAGGATGATGATGGAAGGTGCTTCACAGCCGTGGGTGACATTGGAATGCTCAAGGCATTGCATGCAGCAGCTATTTTGAAATCATGGATGAAGGATGTTTATGATGGCAGCAACCAAGAATACAATGACACAATACAAAGCTCTTTGTGAAGAAGCCCACCTATTTATCAGCTTCGCCATCCCCAGCGAGTATTCTATCACTCTTTTTGATTACAAAGATATCCAGGCCCACCATTCAGATATAACAAGTATGCTGCGTGCACATCTCTTTATTCCATCATATCACTCTTCGATTCCTGACACCTTCAAAAGACCTTGGTAAGTATCACGGTGGATAGTCTTCATTTGTGAGCGATCCAAGTGCTAATATTGGTGATGATTTTTAGTGCTTCATTGTTGTCCTACTACTTTCATTGTCATTGTGATGTTTGGCTCTTTCATTAAGGTAAAACCCTGATCTTGCTTCATGAAGCTTATACTCATATGGTCTTTTGATGTAGCTACCTTCCGAGATGCATCCTGCAGGGTTGGGTTGGGCGGCTCATTCTCGCATGGCGGTGACATGTATAACGACTTGCCCCATTGATGAAACTGCATCCTCCTTTGGCACACCATATCATCTCTACAAGGTTGAGCTCTCCAACAACGATGTATACCAGCTCAAGGTAAGTGCTTGATATCTCATTTATTCAAGCAATCTCATTCACCTAAAGGAAGGTAGACTATGGCTCCCTGGCATTGTCAACACCACCTGCTCCACTGATTTCGATCTAAGGATCATGAGGACCGCTTGGATGCCGTTGTATCCCAACTTCGAAACTGTACCGTCAACAAAGACACAAAGACTTTACTACAGCAAGTGATGGACAAGTTGTAAGTAAAAAGGAAGGTACGACGTCTGTGACATGAAATAAGCTCATTTGAAGTTCCACTTCTTTTCTGTAATGCGCAAGGTGGATCGATTGGAGAAGCTATGGTTCTTGTTTACGATTATTGGCGTCTTCACCTTCGTTCTAAAAGCATGTACCAGACAACTATATCGTGCTTTGGGTGCCGTATCGGCTATGTAAGTGCGTCCTTCTTCTCAGCGTGATCCCTCTTATCTTATTGAACCTTTTATTGTTGGGTCTTGTAGTCTTAAACTTACGGGATTCCACAGCAACAGTGACACTGAAGCATGGTGTTGGATCGATTTAGGACCATCTTGAGTAATTAGATAGGTAGAGTAATGTTTGAAAGCCATCTAATGAATACATCGACATGGTATTTTTATATGTAAGAGAACAGCCAAAAAGAGAGGGATATATTGGTTTGGGAGAGAAAAGTTATCGAAGACAAAAACTGGGTTCAGGTTTCTGGGTAAAGAAGGGATGTTGCAAGGCTTGTTCGGCCGTGATGCGGGTATTGGGATCAACATTGAGCATTTTATACAAGAGATCAGCAAATTGCTTGTATGGCAAAGAGTTTTGTTGTGGAAGTTGAGACTAGTAGAATGTAAATAAGATACATCTAGATCATATACATAGCTGTAGATTCCACTTACATGAAGGGGTTTGGCCATTTGTATCGTCTCAATGTCGTCAATGTCAGCATCATCGGGTGTCCGCACAAGTCCCCTAGAGTCAAAGTACCGCTTTGCCCTATATAAGTTGATCCATGAGCCTTCTGTTGTCTTTGCCGCTGGCATAAAAAGAATACCTTGGATGACTCATGATGTGGGTAGGAAAACGGCTGATCATTTTCTCCATGAGAGCCAAATGTTGATGATCTTGCTTTGTCTGGAACAGAGGTTCACCAATGCATAATTCAAAAAGGACGCAGCCAATCGACCAGATGTCACAAGGATAAGACCAACCGAGATTGAGAATGACTTCTGGTGCTCGATAGTGGCGTGTGGAAACAATGGCGGAATGGTATTCATTTTCAAAAGTGGCTGATCCAAAATCAATGAGCTGCATATCCGTATCCAAAAGCACTTGGCGCTGCACGGTCACTGGCTGATTGGCTTCGTTGTCAAAAACAGTCAATGGTTGCTGTTTGCTATTCGTATCCTTGAGCATCATGTTTTCAGGCTTGATATCCGTATGAATCAACTTTTGCCTATGTAAAACTACGCAGAATAAGACAAAGTATACATTGCTTGTGGGTGTCCTTACATGCAACACTTGAAAGTAATTGGAGACCCATGGATCGAATATGGTACAGCGGAAACGGTAAAAAGTGGTTGTGTTTCATAAAGTCGTACACGGACATCTTGAGCAAGTCGAATACCATGCACACATGATCATCATGATGAAAGCTTGCACGAAGTTGAATGCATCTCCTAATGTGTATGTATATACGTACCAAGGTTGAGTACAAAGAACCCTGCATTGTATAAACTTACTTTTGATTGCATGGATCGTGTTCTCGTAAAGTCTGCAGGATACGGATTTCGATACGACTCGCTTCTACATATTTAGGTATGGCACGAATCACCTTGATAGCACAAAGCTTGTCGAGAACGACGTCATAACACTTGAAGACTTGACCATACGTCCCCTTGCCCACGATAGAGATTGTCTTGTCTATGTAATCGTGTCATCACTTATGAGTAAATCCATTCTCATCTTTTGATGCACACTCCCCCAAAACTTACATCGGTTGTCCAGAAATGTATTGGCGTAAAAGATCAAATGACCATCCTTATCGTTATAGCTTGGATGCTGCGAGAGATATAGAGAGAGAAGGGATGCAACATGACATATGGACCGTCATCACTTTCGCCCTGGATTTGTAATGCTTCAAAAGAAAATGAAAAGCTGCTTGCCTTTCGTATAGCATTGGTATTCGTGGGTCGATGGGATACCGTTGCTGTTGCTGTTGCTGCTGTTGAAAAAAAGATAATGCACACTGTCAAAACGACGAAACCTTATTCACACACAGCCAGCAAGTAAAAGGACGCGTGGATATTCTTACCATAATGTGTTCTAGGAGATGCAGCTAATTTGCGCTTCGATCGAGTGCGAGATGAGGGAGGGGCATAAGGCTCATTGCCCACCCAAGTTGGTTGGGATATGGCAAAGGAAGACATTGGGTGAGAAAAAAAAAAGAGACAAGAAACAAACAATGTTGGGTGGGTTGTGGGGTGGTGTGGTGGTGCTTTTAAATCTCCTTCGGGTGCTTTTAGCTTTTTTTTTCTCCCACTCCACTCCCCTCCATCCTTTTTTGCTTTTTCCCTTTTCCATTATACAATGACACTGTTTGAAGCTCATGGCATTTCAATGAGGCTGAATGACTGTGGAAGATGGTTGTTCAAAGACATCAATGTTAAATTGAACAAAAAGGGCGAGATTCTTGTGTTGCAGGGACCCAGTGGTACAGGGTAAGGGTTATAGTGGTAACAGTGGTTGTGGTGCGTGTGAAAAGGACAAGGCTGTGTCGTTGGGATTGGCTGCATTAACATTGTCCTACGTTGATTGACGTATATAGCAAGACGACCCTATTGAAATGCATAGCGGAGCTGATTCCATACACCAGTGGCTATTCCACATTGCATGGCAAACGACCCGAGGACTATGGTGTGCCCATTTGGCGATCCAAAGTCATGTACATTCCTCAACGACCTTCAGCTCATCCTGGCAATCCCATGGATTTGTTCCATCTCGTCAAAAAGTATTCGAGCCAAAAGGAAAAGAAGAACATTGGTAATCCTATCGAAATTGGCATGCGCTGGAACTTGAGCGAATCCCATTTTCAAGAAAAATGGTCCAATCTTTCTGGAGGTGAAATGCAACGATGTGCATTAGCTATTGCTCTTTGTTTCAAACCAGAGATTCTTTTGTTGGATGGTAAGGGAAGAAGCGGAGTCGAGGGAGAGAGAGAGAGAGAAAAGACGCTGATGATGTTGCTTTTTCTTAAGAGCCAACTTCGGCATTGGATCCAGATTCGGCTGAAAAGGTTGAGAATGATTTAAAAAACTATGCATGTATATGGATCACACATGATGCACGGCAAGCCGAGCGTGTGGGTACTGGCAAACTTACCCTTACAAAGCCAGATGAAAACGAACAAGAAGAAGATGAAGGTGAACAACACGAACAAGAAGAGGGTGGTTTACATGTACCCATTGTAACAACAGCCGATGACGATAACGAGGACCAGCGCAAACATAAGAAATTCAGATTATCACCTAGTGCTATCCTTGATAGATTACCCATTGATCTAACCTAGACATCATTCTTCATGTATATCGTGTATTACGCTTTGTTTACTTTATTCCTGGTGGTACATAAAACCACGTCATATTACATCATGATGATTACAACTTATTTGTTAAAAGGAGAGAGTTAGATGCAAGCTTTTATTTGATGGAGAGAGAAAAAGAAAAAAAGTGTGAAGAGATTAAATACAAGGGACGTGTGAGTGTTGTGAGTGTGTGTGTTGAGAAACAGAAAAGAAAAAAGAAAATGGAGTCTTGTGAGTGATGATTTGTAATAGTTGTTGCAGATTGGGGGAGAGAGAGATGGATTGGGATGTCCAAATTACATGTGACCTTGAAGCACATTTTCGATACAAGCGTTGATGTAATCCTTTCTACCTGCCATGGGGACGCCAAAGACTTGTTGTAGCTCTTCACGCACTTGCTTCTTGGTGACCTTGGTGAGATCAGCCGAATCGAGAATGCGTTTGACTTCGGCAAAGATTTCCTCATTCGATGGTCCTTGTGTTTGTGACATGTCTTCGAGCAAGAGTGATTGTTGACTACCACCATGAACAGAGCCTGGCATCATGTAAGCTGAGCCCGAAGAAGGCATCATCATGGAAGGACGTGCAGCGGATTGACGGTGTTGTTGGAATTGTTCTTGACCAAAGGATGCCATAGACGAGCGTGCCATTTGCATATTGAATGGTTGGGGTGATGCATACGGCATCATGGGTATAGATGCTGAGGATGGCATCATCACGCTACCGGTATCAGGATGATACTGCTGCATTGGGGTATTGTTGTACACGCTCAAGGTATCTGCGCTTGCACCATAGACTGATCCAGTACCTCCACCACCATTGAATCCACCAGGACCAGGGGTGCGACTACGATAAGAACTGCTGCGTCCACTACCTTGAGACATGCCATCACTCCAATAATCATCCGCCAACAACATCTTTTCGTATTGCGACCATGTCATGGTAGGAATCGATTTGGGATCAAATTCACCTTCGTCAGCAACCGCCATAGCCTTGCCCTTTTCACCAACGACAACACGCGTGTTACCCCATGAAAAGTCGTCAAAGTGCCAGAATGAGTAGATGGGGATATAGAACCAAAAGACTGGAATAGCAAGTAGACCAATCAACATCCATGCAATGTACTCCCATTTGCGCTTGACAATAAACAAGATAGCTTGAAGACCATAGGTAGCGGACAATACAATAATGGTCAAGATGGGAACCTGGTCTTCAATCGTGGCAAGCTTGTAAATCAAATAGCCGAGATAACCAACAATGGCAGGCATCACCAGTGTACTGATCAAATCGAGCATCACCACAAAACGCATCGAGAAACAGCAAAAGCCACACATACGCTCCAAAAAGATCAATTCACCCAAATTGTGTACAGTCGAGTTGATCCATCGACGACGTTGAGAAACAAGCACGTTCCACAAATCGGGAGCATTGGTCCTACATTGGGCGCTTGATACGAACTTGGTCTTGAACATGGGGAAATGCTTGAGGAGAAGGGTTGTCAAATAACGATCTTCACCAAGATGCAACAAATTCTTCTTATGCAACGTGTCGACTTTGTTGATGTGATAGTCATTGATGATTTCATTGCTGCAAAAGAGTGGGCGCTTGCCATCCACGGTACGAATACGATACATGGTGAAACAACCGGGCAAACACGTTACTGTCGAGAACAATGATTCGAATGCCTTGATCATGTGATGCGAAATGAAGTACTCGTAAACCTATAAAACGACATGAGATTAGTATGCAAGTTCCTTTCTACCCATATAATAATAAAAAGCATACCTGGATCATGGTTGCCCATGTTGCATTAGCATTGCTCAGCTGAGTTTCACCACAAACACCAATAATCTTTGCATCGTGTGCCATGGATGATACGAGGAATGATAAACCATCGGGCATGACTTCGGTATCGGCATCGACCATGAGGACGTATTCATAAAGATGTGGGCTGACACCGATCACGTTCTTCATTTGATGGAACATTTCAAGTTGTAATGGCGTCATGGGTGCATCAAAGTGGACACGGTTCAAGAATTCCATAAGAATCAATTGCGAATCACGTTTACCACGGTTGCCAGGTTTTTGTCGCTCCGTAGGTTTGCCGCATTTGACGACCACCAAATAGGGTACCACGTGACCAGCCGTCTCGTATAAACCAGAATAGATCTTGCCCATGTTGTGTTGCTTTTGACCTTCACCCACCGACAAGAATGACAATGGCTCGGGGTCGACTTGAGGATCCACGCCAAGAATATCCAAAACGATACGTGGTGTAGGTCGATCATTACCACTACCAACAATCATACCATCACAAATAACAAAGAGCAACTTGCGCTTGTCGTCATAGGTGAGCGTAGCCAAAGAATCGATTGTCTTGCGTAAAGATTCCTCATCTTCAGTGTAACAGGTGACTTGAGTAATGACAAACTTGTCGAGCTCTTCAGGAACACGTGTGCTGCCGATACGGAAAGCGGCCAAGAACTTGAACACAATGACGGCACAAAGCAAACATGTCACAATCAGCAAAAGATACTCTGAGAATTTACATTTGGCGGATGTACGTGTATCAAGCATGCCAACGTAAAACAAGTTGCGTAGACACACAAGCTGCCATTCCTTGACTTGGGGATCAATAGCAAGGTTCTTCCAATCTTCACTGATATCCTCGCCTGATTTTTGTCGAAAGAGTGCCACCACTTGATCATGCATGAAATTGACATCCACATCCGCAGGCGCTTGTTGACCATCAGGTGCTGCTGCAAAACGGCCACCCATGTCGTATTGAGTGAGATCGTAAATGTGATTATCAATATAAGCCCACTTGCGAGTGGTCTTGACACCATTGATTGTAGTCTCGCCGTTCGCTTGGTCACTGATCGCCTTAGGCTCATAACCCATGTTGCCGAGTTTGTAATTTTGGCGCAAAGTGGTCATCTTTTGATAGTACCAATCAGGCTGATAGATGCCGGATGAATATCTGAAATCGTGGTATTTGCCATTGTCGTCGGTGAGGTTGACTTGATAATTGAGTGATACGTAAGGTGACACTTCGCCGGTGGTGCCTTGACACAATGCTGATACTTGAACAGGGAAGAGATCGGTAGCATCCTTGCCACCATATTCGAGTACTGAGTCAGTTGGAATGATACCACTTGGATAATGATGCGGCGCAAACTTTGTGAGATCAAACACCTCGCCACGGATGGCAACGTATGCTTTGTCTTTGTCGCTTTTTGATTCCAATTCGCTGTCGGAGAAAACGTTCTGATGCGGGCAAATGATTTCACCGAAAAAGATCAAGAACCAAATGACGAATGCACAAAGAAAGAGAATAATCACACAAAGAGCCACCTTTTCACGCCATGCAATACGAACATCTTTGCGCTTCATACGACCACACCAGATAAGGAATTTGGATGGGATCCACCAAGTAACTGCCCATACAAAGAATAACCATCGCTTACGAGCTGGCGATTGCTTCGTCTCATCCTCCTCAGTCTCATCCAAGTTTTCTTTTTCTTGTGGTGGTGCCTGTCTCATCATCATGTCGTGTGCGTAATTCTCTGATCCGTATACTGAATCCTCATTGTCCTGATATCGGCTGCCATTGTCGTGATAAAAGTAGTCATCTTCAGAATAAAAAGAGCGCTGGTCATCTTGTTGATATAACCGCCCCACGGGTGGTGGCATCAAAGGACCTCCATGCATATCACCAGCGGGTGGATGCTCTTGATTCAAAAGTGATTGCTCTTGGTCATGTGTCATTTCGCGTGGAACACCCGTTGAGCCTGCATCATCCATCATATCATCAACCGGCATGGCACCCGTTGCAGACTTGGCATCCTTATTACGTCGTTGTTCATCCTTTTCAAGCACTCGCAAATTATCTTCCAATGATCGCCATGCTTCATCAGCCAAGAATACCTGTCATATGTAAATGTTAGAGACTTGTCATTATCAAGTTGCCAAATTATAGATACGTACTCGACTTGTGCCCACAGCTGCATCCGTAGCAGTCCATCCAAGTTGTTGTGCAATGATTTCCATTTGTGCTCGAGGAAGACCAGCATCTCGACTACCCAATGATTGTAATGGCACGGCGTATCGATTCAAAAACTCCTCATGTGTATAAGACACTGCATATTGTACACGCGTGGTCTCTGAAAAAGTGGTCAAACCATAAGCCTGAACTTGACGCATGACGTATCGACCATCGAATTGATCCGTGTGATTGTTGTTGGGTCGAATACAAAACACTGTCCATAGGTTGGCTTCTTGTAAGGATCCAAGCAATTC
The DNA here is from genome assembly GCF_029851405.1 of Lichtheimia ornata. NCBI lineage: Eukaryota > Fungi > Mucoromycota > Mucoromycetes > Mucorales > Lichtheimiaceae > Lichtheimia > Lichtheimia ornata. The sequence goes on from NW_026695331.1 coordinate 332,135, forward strand.
ATCCAATGCCACTTGCAAGTTGCCGACAATGCTGGTTTGCTTCTTATCAGCAGCAGCTGCTGCATCATCCTTCTTAGCCTTGCGTTGACTCTTGCGTCGAGAAGGAGCACGTGCCAATTTCTCTTGTGCTGATACAACCGCATCTTGATTACGAGGATGTGTCTCTGTGGTGATATTGTTGTTCTCCCATAATTCAACCAAGAATGAATTCCATGATGCTGCCATGCCTTCACCTCCACGGAATAATGATACAAAATCAACAGCCACTTGATCTTGACGATTGGCTTCGGTAAATCCATGAGGGTCATAAGTAACCTCGCCGTGGAAATGTTGAATAGCGAATTTGCGTTGATTTTGAATGGTGGTTGATGTGAAAGCCGTATTATTGCTGTTGTATTTTGTCATTGCATCCATCAACTCGTAATCCTCGCCAGCCATTCGTTTGCTCATCAATGCGCATACGCCACGTGAAGGTCTGAAAAGCAATTCATTCACATCCTTGCTTGCTGGTGATCGTGTGGGTGTCATGTATTGGACACCTTCAGCGTCGTATAACTGATTTTGTACATCGTTGAAGAGAAGCTGTGTCGAAACAAAGTTGTGTACACGTTCATTTGCCATGTTGACCAAGAAGGCATGGAAATTGTTGCTATCTGCTGAGACACCAGGCAAATCAAGTACGCCCACAAAGCTATTGAACTTTTGCTCATCGGCACACAGCTTTCCATTGATCCGTTCCACCATCCAAGAAAATAAGAGCGAATACAATGTACGTGCTAATTCGTCTCGTTGTCGTGCAGCTTGTTCAGCATCCAAAATCAACGTGGTGACATCCTTTCGAATCATCGTCGTCTTGAAAACAAGCACATTTTCCAAAGCACGTGGATCCACACCCAAGAAATCAGCTACGAGATCCAAAGTTTCAGTGTTCTTGACATAGGCAGCATCCTGGCTATTAGCTGAATCCATAAAAGTGATATTGCCGAGATGCAAGATGGCTGCGAGTAGTTGAAGGATGCGAGAAATGTGTTCTCTTCGAAAGCCTGCTTGTTTGAGAGATGCTTTGAGTTGGCTGTATGCTTCTGTAGCGGCTGCTGGATTGACGGGTCGTGATGATGGGAGATAATAATATTGAGCGCCTTCTTGTAGCTGCAAAGCTGTTCTTTCATCGGCTGTTGCACCTGCGACCAATTGATAAAAGACGCCAAAGTTGTTTTCATTCCTTTGAGTGAGACGAGCCTTTTCCAAAAAGTAATGGATGGTTTTTGCTCCCACCATGCGACCTCTTTCACTGAATTGGATTTCAGCATAGTAGCCGAATCGAGATGAGGACGAAGGGCCATTGTTGCTGCTGCCAAAAGCATCGAGGACAAGAGAAGAATGAAGTAGTTGAGTCTGAACTTTGGATTCTTTCTTGTGGCTACTCAGTCGTACCAAATGGCGGATGACCAAATTTCGGATCTGGGTCTTGCCACTACCGGATTCACCACTGTCACCAGCAAAAAGTTCAGGGGAAAAAAAGAGAACGTGAGTCGACCACCCTTTTTCCTCCCATTTTGCTTCTCCTTTCTCATCCACGACGACTACTTACCAAAGAACAATCGCTTGATCATTGCCGGTTCTTCTCATATAGAAATACGCGCGGTTGACAAGGTCAAAGATATGGGGTGGTTGAGGCACCCGTTGTTGTGCATCCGTATCCTTATAAGCAGCGACATATTCCAAACCCGTTTGATCGTCGTTGAGAGAGAGTGGTTTGCATGGATTGACAGCGACGAGTTGATTAGCTCCAAGTCGAGTATACACTTGATAAGAGTCGTAGCGAGCACGTAAACATTGGCAAATGGAGTCGTCTGTCAAGTTTGAAAGGGTTGCCAGATCGGTCTTGTTGGCGCCGTCCCGTTTTTGTTTTCCCATCTAAAATATCATACACTGGCTGCGATGCGGGAGGGGGAGGGTATTAAATGAAGAGATGGCAGAAATGAGAGCGAGAGATGTGCGATTGGGGGAGGGGAAACAAGTAAAGGAAAAAGAGGAAGAAGGGAAAGGATCGCGCGCGGGTGGGTTGTCGGTCCTTGGTTATTTTTTATTTGACCTGACATAAATGGAACACATCCTCCGCATCCCAATCTTTCCACTCGCTATGGTAAAAATAGAGCAAAAGAGATCGTTAGCGTCGGTGCACACATACACACACACGCACGCTCACACCCATCTCGCTCTTTTACTCACATTTGGGCTCATACTACTAGTCACCCTATCACATGTTCTTCTTGTCTTGTTTAGCATGGTATCAAACCATGGTCTCTATTCTACTTGATCTTTCTCGGTCTGGTCACCCGTTCTTGTCATCCCATTGTATAAAAAGGCATTCAGTACTACCATCCAAATAACTATTTAATTAAGGCTCCCGAAAAAAAGAAAATGTAAGGGGGAGATGTAAGAAAGGGGGGCTTCCCCCAAAAGAACGAAAGCGAAGGAGAGTCAACCTGTCGGTGTGTATCATCATCTCATTTACATGAGCCAAATTGGTTATCTTCATGTTGTTGTCGTCTTATCATTCATCGCTAATACTATTACTGCTGCTGCATGCTATTGCTGGTAAAATGGTTGCTGCCATGATGATACATACCTTCATCACCATCCTTTTATGTTTATCCTAAACCATCCTTATGGATACAAAATACCTCACTAGTAGCAAGATGATGCATAGAGCACATGCATTCAATCATTGTGCGATGCCATGAATGCGACTGTGTGTCAATGTCGGGACCAAGACATAGCATGTCCGAAGGGAGCCACCCCGTTACACACATGTACACGTTCATCCATTGTGTAACTTTTTTTTTTGTGTTGGATGATTATCACCAGTTGCTGTGGTCTTTCTTTTGCTTCTCTCTCTCTTTTTTCCCTAAACTTTTAAACAGCATTCTTGTTATGCATACGACTCCTCGATATGCATGATGCAGGTCATCTCTTTCTTTGTCGCAGATCCTTCCTCCAATTACGCCCACATTCAAAACGACACACTTTGTGATCATCATCTGACGGGGATGGCTAAGCAGTAGCAGAGTTGCACCCAGCCGCACGGGTTTTTATGTCGTACCATTGATGTTTGGGTATGGGCATTGTTTTGAATATCGCATCTTGTTATCATTGTTTCGATGTCGTTTGGATAGCAACTGCAGCCCTTGTTTATCAAATGCGGGGCAACACCACCACAACCTTCTCCTGTCGCTTGGGCTGCATATCAATGATGTAGACCGGGGATGTATATAATTCATCACCATCTTCATTATTATTGTTGTTGAACGAGTCATTTCTATAATACGTATGTTTGTTAGATAATATCATCCTTGGATGTAACAGCAAACATGCCTCCCCCAACAAGTCTAAGCCTTTCATCACGATGCGGGTCATTCCTTCGCCCTGCATGGTATATACATTCTGGTTGTCAACAAAGAACCAAAACAGATAACCACGTGTCCTTTTTATTCAAAATGGCGTCATTGATGCATTCTGTCAAGAAGCTTTTTACCATGGTATAGAGACATTATTGTTGTAATGATGACAGCAGGGGTTATAGTTACTTTGTGGAAAATGATGAATAATGGGAGGGGGGCCATGCTCTTCTATCATGAAATTTGTCTCAGATAGCATGGGATAGTGCTGCTGCTGAACCGTATAGCCCATGGGGGCCCTACATTCAACCCATCCTCTTTTTTTCAACATCATTCCTCTCTTTTATCCTATACACAACAACAACAACAACCATGGATTCGCGTAAAATCAACATACCAGGATACATGTTTTATTGTGTGCTGGTAGCAGCGATCGGCTCGTTTTGTAATGGTTGGGTCATTGGTTCACCTAACGTACCAGGCGATATCACACACAATTGCCCAAACGGAAACGCCCATATTAACGATCCAAGGATGCCGGATTGCTTACCTATGAACACCACGCTATGGTGAGTAAATTTTCGTTTGGAGGTGCTCTCACACATGTATTAATACAACATCTACCATAGGGGTTTTGCTGTGTCTTCTTTTTGCGTGGGTGGTCTTGTTGCTGGTATTTCGGGTGGATACATCCAAACATACCTAGGACGTAAAAAGGCCATTGCCGTAAATACGTTTGGATGGATTGTGGGAGGTGTATTGATGGGTGCAGCTGTACACGAAGGCATGTTTATTGTCGGCCGTTTGATTGCTGGCTTATCTTGTGGTCTTGGTTCGGTGTGCATCCCCACGTATATAGGAGAAATTTCGACCATCAAAGCACGCGGCGCTATGGGCACTTGTCACCAGTTGAGTATTATATAAGATCCTTTTCTTTGACTTCAAGAAATAAGCTGACCATGTAATATGAAGATTCTTTATTGTCATTGGTATCTTACTTGCCTCAGTGATTGGTTTGCCTACTGCTACGGTACCTCTTTGGCGCCTCAATTTCAGCTTGGTGGGTATTCCTGCTATCGTGCAGCTATTTTTGGTAGTGACCATTGTCGATTCACCACGTTGGTTGGTGTCTGTGAACCGAGTTGAGGAAGCACGTTCGGCATTACATCGTTTGCGTGGCAAGAATGCATCCATTGATGCTGAGTTTTACGAAATTGTCAGTGCTCAACTTGGACCAGCAGCAGCAGCATCCACTGTAAGTGATCCCGAATTTGCATCCAATCCTGTCGAGGAAGAAGAAGCGTTGCATGATGATAGTGCAACCGCTACCGAAAAGATGAAGCAAAGATCAGAAGAAATTCATGGCGAAACGCAACTTCACAACCGTGAACCCTTGTCGTTGATTGGTATCTTTACAGACTCCTTGGTGCGTCACATCACTATAATTGTACTCTTTTTGCACTTCACTCAACAATGGATCGGTAAGTCAACTTCAAGTTGGCAAAGACTAGAGATCATCCTAACTAAGATCTTGTTGCTTAGGTATGAATGCCGTGATGTTTTATTCAACCATCATCTTTTCGGAAGCCTTCAATCCCGATATGTCAAAGTACATGGCCATCGCTACGACGGGTGTCAATTTTGTTGCCACCTTGTTTTCGGTCATTCTCATTGATCGCATGGGTCGCCGTCCTTTGGTCATGCTTTCATTAGCTGGATGTGTTATCTTCTCCATGCTGTTGGTCCTTGGATACCGTTTCCAAGTCCCGGCCTTGTTGGTCGTCGCTGTGTTCCTTTATGTGGCATCATTTGCTATTGGCATTGGCCCTATCCCATGGGTAATTTCGCATAAAGCAAGTCATGTGATATACAATACTGATTACCTCCTTGTATAGATGATCACTTCAGAACTTTGTCCAACCTATGCCAATTCAGCTGTTAGTGCTGCAGCCACATGCATGAATTGGTCCATGAACTTTGTGATTGGTCTCGTATTTCCAATTATCTTTGAAGAGATTGCTGGCTATACATTCTGTATCTTTATTGGTGTCGGCACAGTTGCCTTCATCATCACCTATATCTTTGTTCCCGAGACCAAAGGCCGATCCATTGAAAAGATCGTCAGGGATTTACGTGCAAGCACTAAAGCCAAGAAAAAGGTGCTTCCTCAACAAGCCCAAGAAGACAAAGAAAAATTTAAGGAGGTGGAATCTACACAAGAAGATTCTACCACTGTCGGGCCATAGAAACTTTTACTTTTTATAATGATGATGCTTGTCATTGTATTTTAATGATTGTTGTTGCACAATGAAAATATAAACAATAAACTACCTAACCATCTCATTTTGTTTGATCAATGACTTGCTCTCCCACATCCAAAAATCCATATTCAGAGCACACTTGCACCAATGTCTCAGCATCCTCCACGGACATCTTTTCCAACACCTTGTTGAGATTGTCGAGTTCACCCGTTTTGAGAGCATCCTGGAAAGCTTGCGGCATGGCTTCAAACACCTTGTATGCTTCCTTTTCCTCTTCCTTGTTGGGATCAGGTACCCGAATCGTTAAAGGTGAGCCATCTTCAGCAGCCTGCAATTGAATTGTCTCCACGCCAGCGTTTTGTTCAGCTGCAATCTCAGCACATCGCACCTTGATACGACCATACGTTCGATCCACGTCATCAAAGAACATTTTGCGTGCTTGTTGGTTTGGTCCATTCATTCTATTATTGCCCATCATTAACCATCCAATCGTACATACTCTTTTTAAAGGGTGCATTACCTTGAAAAGAAAACATTCAAACCATTGCTTCCAAGCTGTCCACAATATTGCAAGGTCAAGGCTTGAATCACACAATTGCGGGAGAAATCTTCATTGCCCTTGAGTTGCTGGGTAAATGCTTCGGCCAAAATCTGGTCAGACATGGTCTCGTTGATGATCTCAGGATATCTCATAAGATGCTTGTAGCTTGGTTCAAATCCCTTAAGCTTGGCGAATGCTTCAGCCTCCTTGGATAACTCGATGTCCTTGTCGTCATCCTCGTCATCCGCTTCATCTTGTTGCTTATCATGGATAGACTAAAAGCATTGTCTAAGTAAAACTCCCTTCTCATCCACCAACTCAAATGACATACCAAATCCTTCATTTGTACACCGGGATTCAATGTTTCAATGACTTGTTCCTTTGCTTTTGGTTTGGATGATGATGGTTTGGGTTGATCCTTGGATGAATTGAGAATCTATGGCACCATGTCAGTAAGCATAATCCACCCACTCTTTTCCCATTATTACCGTGCGATTGGATGTTTCATGGAACATGTTTTCACTTGTGAGCTTCTTGCCTTCCTCCTTTTGAAGACGATCCAATTCCTTCTCTGAACGCTCCAACACTGAAGTAGCCGAGGCATGTAAAGAATCCAAACGCTCCTTGAGTTCCTTTTCCTTGTCGGGTGTGATATCTTTCAAGATGGATCCTAGTGCTTCGCCCAGGGTCAATGGTGGTGTGTTTGGTTTGGTTGAAGCTGCCACGGCAACGATATGCTTGTTTTCTTGAGTAGCCAGTTCGAGCCAACGTTGAATAGCCTTGAGGGTCTCTTCGGCAGAGGTATCTTTGGAGCGAATCGTATTGAGATGGTGCAGCACCCATTCTTCCATGGGAATGAACTCTTGAAGCTGGCTAATCTGGGCCTTGCGTTCAGCTCGTTCACGATGAATAGCTTCACGCTTCCACTTGATCATGGATTTCTTGTCGACGTTGGGATGGCATTCAATATCAGAGTCGTCCGAGAGCTCGAGATTGTCCCACTTGCTATAGTCCAAAGGCATGGTGTATGGTTGCTTTAAAGAAGTGAAAAGAAGAACGTGGATAAAGGAAAATGCTGGAACACGCGCATGATTTCTGGTCAGGCCCAATCACAAGCACACGTCAAATACGTCCAGTGTTCCACATACAAAGGTTGGCTTGTATAACATAGATCAATGCTTTGATTCTATGACTATCATTCATCGTTGAAATAAACGACGCCTCCATATCCCATTATGACCGAGTTGATTCAAATGAATGATAAGACACTTTCGTGCTTAAAAAAGGAAAGTAGTCGATTGGGGCTTTGATGTGCTCACCCCTTTCACCCACCACGCACTCAAGTCAATGACCATGAAGAAACTTTTAGCACTTCACTTGTCCAAAGCAGAAAGCAGAAAATGTTACAATGAGATCCGTATTACATTCAACTCGACGAAAAAGGAGGGGGGTATTATGAAGAACGTTTTTGACACATATACAGGTATCATCAAAGTGGGCGCGCGATCGGGTCAAAGAGTCAACCTTTTTGTGGCAGGTTTGCCGATAGGAACATGGAAGAGAGCAGTAATGAGCTCATGAAAAAGCCAAAGTGGGTTTTAAGTATGCTTTATTTAACAGCACGAAGCTAAGACTTTTGAATTTACACAAGCTATCTGGGAAGGAACAACAAAGGGGAGGACAAGTTATGATAATGACATGTATGCTCTTTGCTTGACACTATAAAACCATGAAAGTACACGATGCCGTGCCTGAGCAATATTAATCTTAGTTCTGGTACAAGCGCTGATTTGTGGGGAACGAAAAAGAACGCAAGTTGAGAACTTTTGTGAGAGAGGAGGACACTTTTGGGGATACGAGAAAAAGTTCAAAAGGGCACATTACAGGCTGCGGGTAACACCCAGGTGCAGCGAACGTGATCGAGTCGAATACACAGCGCATCTTACTATGTAGAGGATGGTGGTTAATGGTGGGATCTGCTCGCTGACAGGCTTTTCCGTTGCGCAGTAATGTGAGGGTGGTATTCGGGTAGTGGGGGTAAAGAGAAAGAGCGAGAGGGACTTTCTAACAGTAAAGAAAAGTAAAAAAAAGAGGGAAGGAAAGGGTACTCTTGATAAATCGCAGCAGTATCCTTTTTGACGATAACTTGCCCATATCCATAATATGAAGTCATACTTTTCAACCCACGCACCCTCATACGCTTTCATCACGTACACATGCTCCTTCTCACTTTTATATTATTTTCTTTCACTTTCAAACCACCATCCACTACTCGTCACGTGAATCCTTTCGAGCAACCGTTTCTTTCGTTTGTCACGTGACTCGTCTCACTCAAAGTGTCATTTGTTTCAGCCAAGTCGCGAAGGGTAACTCAGCTTCCACTGCCCCTCAGCAAACTCTACACCTATGTGTGTGAGCTGTTGTCTCAATACAATTACCAGCGAATGGCAGCAAAAGAAATAGGCTGAGGGTTGTATGAAAAGTTGTCTACCTAAACCGCTTGTTGATTTGATTGATGGCTATTTGGTCCTTTCATGCTGCGCACGACTTTTCCACCTCCTTCTTCTTTCATACTTTCGCGATGAGGCAAGTCCATGGCGTGTAAACAGCCTTCTTGTAACTCTTCTACACAATAATGAAGGTGTGTAAAGGTATGTCTATGACAATAAGGGTTCCATATCGCATTTGCATGGAGGAGAAGGTCGAGCTGCATAAACCAATTTGTATATGTAAAAAGATACGTATACATGTTGATGGGTCACGCATCCTGAAACTCAATGGAGGGATCTCTTCACTTTTTCTCTTCTCAAGCTCATCCTACTTCCCACTCCTCCTTATTGTATCACAAAAGCCATGTACTTCTTGCATGACTGATAACCGAGCCACCTTTATTATTCCATCTTCGAAGCAATAGTATGTAATCCACAAGCTAGCAACCTCCAACAAGCGTGTAATAGATAAACAATGCTTTGTTTCATCTAGTTATCTTGCTACTGTACATTGCCACCACCATCGTCGTAGTCGTCCTCCGTCACCATTCGTACTCGTACTCGTCACCAGTCGTCAATCTCATCCGTCACACCAACATCCAAAAACACACAAGTTGAAAAGAATGGGATCTTGCAGGCTTCCTATTGAATCTCGTTGCCGTCATCATTGTCATTGTTGTAGATGGGGTGATCATCGTAATTGTCATTGTTGTGAATGTGGTAATCATCGTAATCGTCGTCTCTACAAATAAGAATGCAGGCAAATTAGACCATCTGGTACCAGAACGATGACGATTTCATATACCTTACGCGATCCTCTCTAAGGAAGAAAGCAAATCAGAAGGATCTCACAAACCAAATCACCACCATACGAGCAACGTCGGGCGATCCCTTGTTCTTGAGAAAGCACTGCACGAATCACGCAAGGTCAGTTCGATCCATGACAAGGAAGGACTCACTTACGTAGAGTCCAGGCTCATAGGTGTCCTCATTCATCCTCTCCCAAAGAAAGAATGATCCCCAATCCTTCCAATCATTTTCCCACCTCATGAAAAGAAATCCTCAAAGAGAAAGAACGAGCCTATCACGAGAAGAGCGTGTTGGTTCAACACATTCACGGCCGAGCCATTGCAAATCCCCTTTTACCTCAACACGGTGACCATGCTCTTCCAAAGATCCATCGTCATCGACCCATCAACTCAAACGCAGGCCTATAGAGCCCTGGGCGCGTTCCAAAAAGCTTTTCCAGCACACTTGGCTAATGCAGAGCGACGCAGCGGCCACTTGATACAGGCTGGGACTTGAGCCCAAAGAGATGATGATGATGCGCCAAGTCGCATTACCTGACCAAAGAAACCTATTCAATTCATTGTTAGCACACACACACAATGAACACCCTTTTCATTGTTTGTTTCATTGTACTTGTCTTTTCCATATACACAAAGACCCGTTGTTGTTGGTTACTGGAAACCGAAAACCATGGTGTAGTATAGTTGAGCCGAAACAAAACGCCAAACCAGCCAACGTCTTGAAACTAAACTTGCTCTCTATACAAGCTGACGCGTCAATGGAACCAATTCGGCTGCAACATTGGACTCTGAATGTACCTGTTGACACCAAGCGTAGAGCGGGAATAGCAACGAGCAAAAGGAAGCAATAATATCGCCATGGCAACCACCAACCACCGACCACGCTCATTCCTCAGCACTTGGACACACTCACTCCCTGATAATGCATGTTCAGAACTACATTAACACCTCACAGCCAACAAGAGCACTCTTCTATAATACATTACCTTGATCGAGATGTCGTGAATGGAATAAGGAAAGGTGGGAGAAAAAGAGAAGCGTTGTCTCAAGTCGTGGAGCTGCTGTCCCCCAAGTTTAAATCCCCTACTGCTATTACACTGAGGCCACTCATCAATTACCCTATACACACCATCCACCCATCGTCATCATCACCCTCACGATAGACAATAGGTACACGTAAATAAAATAAATGATCCTCACGTATAGCAAAAGGGTGTGTGCCATTTTACACTTTACATGATAATGATGATCCAACAACAGCCATTACCTTACTACCAAGGTTAGCTCGAATCATGAAAGTTAAATGATGGGCATGCTGGGCTGGAGAAAGACAATCGTTCGTATGCATTGGATTGGACAACAAAGGTGCAATGGGAGGACTAGGTTATTAGCTGGCATTTTGAACTTTTCCTAAATAGTGTACAAGTATCATGCATCGCCTGTGCTGAATGACTCAAGTTACACAAACACGCCCTCTGCATCTTTTGCTCTATTAGAGCATCTCCAATGGACTGGGAGCTAAGTTTGGTGTAACAACCTCGGTGCTATCATAGGATGGCCATAAAAATGCCAAATTTCACAATGGTTAGGCTCTATATCTGAGTTGATCAAATAAATCAAACCTTGTACAACACGCCAACTCTTTTCACTCTTTCTCTTTCTTATTATGTTTACTCGTCGTATACTTGAATTGCTCTATGAAGATGATGAGGAACTCGAACGCCTTGAACATATTCGCCATATCAATGAATTGCTCGACTCTGAAACGATTCCAGTACGTGGTGGATCACATCCTGGTAGAAGGTATATCTACCGGAACCATCAGTTTTTGCACATGAGTGCTTAGTGCGAGATTACTTTGCTCCCGAGCCTGTTTACACCGAACAGCACTTTCGTAGACGCTTCAGAATGTCCAAGCGGTTATTCTTATACATAGTCCGAAGAGATGAAAAAAGGTCGATACACTTTTCACTCAGCGCTATGATGCTGCTATGAAGCCTGGTTTGTCCCCTTTGGTGAGGGCTACTGCTGTCATGCGTCAATTGGCATACGGTATTGGTGCAGATACTGCTGATGAGTATCTTCCAGTGGCGGAGAGCACCGCTTTAAGGTCATTGATCAAGTTTTGTGAAAACTTAAATACCATCTTCGGTGACAAATACTTGCGACAACCCAACCAACATGACGTCCAGCAGTTGCTCTACTCCAGAAAATGCAACAGGGGATTTCCTGGAATGCTTGGCTCCATTGACTGTATGCATTGGCAATGGGACAATTGCCCTGTTGCTTGGCATGGTGCTTACACAGGTCGCTCAAAGCATGCAAGCACAGTTCTAGAAGCTGTTGCTTCTTATGACTTGTGGATCTGGCATGCCAGTATTGGCCACCCAGGATCTTTGAACGATCTCAACATCCTTCATAGATCAAATCTCTTCAACAACATTGCTTCAGGTGAAAACCGTAATCATTTAATGCTTCTAATACCCGATCTTTAACAACATTGCATTAGGCAACGCACCTTCGGCAACGTATACCATCAATGGCCGCGAATACCATATGGGCTACTATCTTGCTGATGGAATTTACCCTGATTGGGCCACCATGATGAAAAGTTTTATCGTCCAGCTGGTAGAAAGCAAGAGGTAAGTCTACATGGCATACGTTTATCTATACCATCAGCCTGATCAATGATTGGAAACTTATGTACTTAGCACTACAACAAGATGCAAGAAGGTGCTCGCAAGGATGTGGAGCGTGCTGGAGTGCTCCAAAAGTAATTTCTCATCGTTCGCAATCCTTTACGGCTTTCAAAGCATCGAGACGTGATCAATGTTATGCGAGGGGATGCATCATCCTCCATAACATGATTATTGAAGACGAACGTGCTGAACCTGTTGAAGATCTGGAAGAAGATCATGTACCACTGCTTTCGATCGATAGAAATCCGGTTACCCTTGGAAGTATAGTAGACGGTGGGAAGAAATCAAGGATCGAAGTGCCCATTTACAGCTGAGACATGATTTAATCGAGCATGCTGGCAATGCTATGGCAATAACAACGTTTAAACGATTGAGTTACATTGTTTTAAATCACTTTATCACACCTTATGGCTACTATCAAGCTCTTCGACTATTGTGTATCGAACCCAGCATCACCATCACCATTGCCACCATCACCATTCGATACGGACGGAGACTGTACTTGCTTCTTCATATATGCGTCCAAGACTTGCTGTTGGCGCATCATAAAATACTGCTTGGCGATAGGATTCATGGTCGGTATCTTTTGACATAATCTCAAGCTCGCATGCTTCTTGGGCGACTTCAAGCTTTTTGGCGTGCAATTTTTGAAAGTTCCTGTTGCACTTCGAGCAGCTCGTCAGCTTTTCTTTTTGTTGGCATGCTCTTCAGCTTGCTTGGCCTTTGCCTTCTTGTTTCCCGTTGGCCTCACTTCATCTGCGACCGACTCGACAACTGCTGGCTGCGTTTTTTGTATATATCGAGTGCTGAACTTCTGGCATTCTTTGAGATACTCATAGCAATGCATGAACTGAAACTCCTTTCCTGGTTTTCCAGCTGCTGCTGTGCTCTCACGGAATAGTTGACGGGCAGCATTGATCTATAATTGTGAATAATAAGATAAGTACCATCATTGGCATCAGCATTGTTTGTAATACCTCATCAGCCCCATTGCATCCACTGCGACCTTTAGCCGCCTCAACGAAGCCGATCGCTTTGAGACTTCGTACTGGATAACTTTCCACCGTGCTTCCAATGATTCAACCGAACGTACAGGACTACGATTATCAACAATCAAGCGCCAATGGTCATGAACAGACTTCCAAAGCCAGTTCTGTTTTTGGCCGGTACCAATGGCAGGATTTTCGGAAATATGGACCCAGGCTTGACATAGAGAGACTTCCTCGTTAAGTGACCAGGTCCTGACCTCTTCCTCTAAATCTTGATCTTGATGAGGCAGAAGATGATGGATCATTTTCAGCAGGTGAGGAAGGGCTATCCATTGACATCAAAAACGATGATCGAGAAAGGGTAGGTTCAGGGTGAGATGAGAAAGGGTAAGTAGTAGATTCAGGGTTGCTGCCAGACATAATAAAAGAGAAGTTTAAGAGTCAAGGTTCACTTCACAGACACAATGCATATATATATATTGAATTATAACCCATTTGTGTTATGGTTAAAAGAAGATAACGTAATGCTTAGAAAGTGTTGATATGGTTAAAGGAGATAGCATAAAAGATGTGACGCGGTATTTACACGGTTTAGTCGGCGCCGTCTATTTTACACGGTTTAGCAGAAATTTTTGACTCGCCGTGTAAATTGACTCTGCTCTTGACTCCACCATTGGGGATCAGACCGTGTAAAATCGGTCAATTTGGCACTTAGCTCCACCATTGGAGATGCTCTTATAGTCATACTACTTTACATTAAAAAAAACCACTTCTCATATAGCATTACCCTTACAGCATATGTAAAACATAAAGGTGCCTGTATCTCCAAACTTTAAAATCAAACGTGGGCTCTTTAATAGATCAACGTGCTCGTCGGGGTCAAAGGAATCTTGTGTCAAAGTATGAAGTTCATCGTGGGCAATCCCAGATTTCGCGTTGTCGCTACCAGCCAAACTGGATCCGGGGCTCAACCTCTTTCGACGACGACCAAAAAAATATTTTGGGCTGTTTGCGACATTGAACGTGAAACTTTCACACAAGGTGCTGTTATTGAAAGCCGAGCCCATTGCTCTAATAAAAACCCCCACGTTTCATTGTAAAGTTTGGAGATACAAACACCTTTATGTTGTAAGTGTGATGCTATATGAAGAGTTGTCTTTGTTCATTTTGTCAAGTAGGTGGACCCTGGCAGAGCAAAAGATGCAGAGGATGGTGTTGTGTAACACAGCTACGTTTGCATGAATGAAAGGGTCAATGTATAAATAGTTTATGGATCGTCTAGGAACAGACATGTATTGCTAGCTAACGGCCACTTTTATCCGATATAATTGTTGCGAGATCCACTGCATGGGAACGATGCTCCTGCTCTAGACATTCCGTTTCATGATTAAAGTAGGTTGATCCGAGCTGATTTGACTGAGCAGCGGTCAAGAAGAGAGATTACATCACTCTGGACATAAAGCACGCTCGATGTAGCTCAACCGATGTAATCTTGTGTGAGCGTAACTCAACCAAATCAGCTCGGGTCAACCTGGCAGCCATGGAAATGGATGTCTGGAGCAGGCATCGTCCACCTACAATAGAATGCACAAAGAAGTTGGGAATGCACAAAAGTGGCTATTAGCTGCCAATGTATGACGCAAAAGTACTGAGGTTACGTACCTATCATGCATTGTCCCTGAAGTCCTGACTTTTAGCTGAGTTACCCAAGAGGGTCATTCTGCATCTTTGGCTCTCCAGGAGTCCACCTACTTGACAATGAACAAAGACCACTTCTCATATAGCATCACGCTTACAAACATAAAGGTACTTATATCTCGAACTTTACAATGAAACGTGGGGTTTTTGAGATAAACGTGGGCGCTCGGCGCGATCGGCTGCACCTTGTGTGAAAGTTTTCACGTTCAATAACAAACAGCCCAAAAAATATTTTTTTGGTCGTCGTCGAAAATTTTGCCCCAGATCAATTTGGTAGCGACAACGCGAAAATCTGGGATTTACTTGATGAGCTCTGCTGACACAAACTTTGACCCCATTTTGGCCGGTGATGCCGGTTTGATTTTAAAGTTTGGAGATACAGGCACCTTTATGTTTTACATATGCTGTAAGGGTAATTCTATATGAGAAGTGGTTTTTTTTAATGTAAAGTAGTATGACTATAATAGAGCAAAAGATGCAGAGGGCGTGTTTGTGTAACTTGAGTCATTCAGCACAGGCGATGCATGATACTTGTACACTATTTAGGAAAAGTTCAAAATGCCAGCTAATAACCTAGTCCTCCCATTGCACCTTTGTTGTCCAATCCAATGCATACGAACGATTGTCTTTCTCCAGCCCAGCATGCCCATCATTTAACTTTCTTGATCCGAGGGGATTTGACTGAACAACGCTCAAACACAGAAACATCATCCAATATCAGAAGAATCAAATTGGTAAGTTATTTGTAAACTGCCACTTGATAGCCCATTCCTCCCATTCACCTTTTTTACTCAATCTGCTGCATACGAATGCTTCGCCTGCTCCAGCACATCATCTCCATCCTTCAACTTTCTTGATCCAAGGTGATTTGACTGAAAAACGCTCAAACACAAAACATCATCCAAAATCAGAGCAATCAAACTGATTGATTATTTGTAAACTGCCAGCCCATTCCTCCCATCCACCATTGTTGCCGAAACTAATGGATGTGAACGATTCTCCTTCTCCAGCCCATCTCCACTATCATTCAACTTTCTTGATCCGAGAGGATTTGACTGAGTTAGGCTCAAACAAAGAAACATCATCCAAGCATCAGCGCAACCTACTCTTGATTTCCACTCCTTTCACTCCCGGCTTCTTCCCTCTTCGTCCTCATTCTCAACTGTTGACCCATTCAAGTACAATTACCACCTGCGAACGATTGTCCTACTTCAATCCATCATGTCAATGCTACAGTTGTCTTGGTACGATTGGCTTTGACTGAATGGGCAAGTCCATGGCGTGTGCACCCCCACCACAACACCCACGTCTCTCAACACTTCACCATCTCTTGTACAATCCTCTGCCACAACCAACGTCCCAGCAGTTACCATTAGCAACGTCTTTACTCCATGGACTCAAAACAGCGGTATCTACTTGCAGCAACTTGTCATACAGCCTTTTCACGTGAACAGCATATGGATATTGTATACAAGCAGCTTTCTTTTCGCATAGCAACTTGGATACATGAATATGGACGTTACTTTGATATGTTGGATGGGAAGGATCTCGATATGTCGCGTGGAAAAAACACCTGTTTCCTCCTATGTGTTCTACTTTGGTGTTGTATCCATGTGCTTGACGGATTGGGGATCTACGAAGACGCGTTACTTTTGGCAGTATGGATGAGGATCATGGTCGCTGGTATCAGTCACCACACGATGGTTGGTTTTCGTCTCCTTTTTCTGGATCTGATACGTACGCTCTCTCTCTCTCTATTGAAACGTTGCACGTCGGTGATGGCCCATTCATCAGCCTTACAAAGAGTACCGTTGGATGTTAAGGATGACACGGTTAAAGGATAGCATCATTTTTGTTTAGTAAGAATAATAGTAGTAGTGGTGTACAAGGTATATACATATGCGACATTATAGCAGCAGATCTTTCTACGAGTACATGAATAATAAAAGGGATGTTGTCAATGAACGTAACGAAAATCGGGATGCTATCAATGCATGCAAAAATTAGTTTTCAATGTATACATACATAATCCTCCCAAGGAGCATGATCACTTACTGCATCGCCAAGATGTTCGCCCTGGCATGCCTTTTGGTATTCTTCAGGTGATAGTCGATCACGTCGCTTGTTGATGTATTTAAGGATATACTTTAGGGCGATACACATGATAGAGACAGCAGCACAGGTACCCAAACACACTGCATGTCCACGCACGTAATGAGGAGCATCGTCATCTTGATATATGGTGGATGCCAAGGCACCACTGATATTACCAATGTTGGAAATCATAGCAACACCTACAGCACGTTTTGTATGACCACCTATACATCCTGAACCCCATGCAGCTCGTGGCGCCAGCTGTGCAAATGATCCAATGGTGGCAAGAATAGTACCAACATAAAGGCCAGCAATACCCTTGTCCTTTAGCACAATGAGCAATAGATAGCCAATGACACCAATGAATGAAGCAAATGCAGAGTGCCATCCACGTTCAAACATCCGATCGGCGTTTAATGCAACAATGATGCATATCACAAAAGCTGCAATGGGTGGTGAGTTATATATGCATCCATTCCACTTTAAAGTATCCCGTGACTTACCAACAGCATAAGGTGGTACGGTCATGGCTTGTGCATTGATACTGGAAAATCCCATGTCCTTGACAATTTGGGGCATAAACATCGAGATGGAGAACATGGGTATCAAACCACCAAGATTCATCAGGGCAAAATAATTGATCTTCCAATCTACAATGCCATCCCAACATTCCTTCCACGAAAATTTGGTATCGGTGGCAGGGCCTGCATCCACTTCAAGTCGTTTTACGGCAATTTCACGTTCGCGGGATGAAAGAACTTTTGCATAGGTTAGTGGATATGGCGTCATCCAAACCCTATTCACGATGTCACTTACAGCTAGCAGTGGCAGGTCCATCAGCCAAGACAAAGTAGCTCGTAATTGCTAGGATCAATGGAGGTATGCCTTCAATGATAAAAATCCATTGCCATCCATTCAATCCTTGCAGTCCTTTCATATGCATAATGCCATAGGCCAAAACTCCGCCAAAAGCCTAAATGAAAAAGAAGGATCATCAATGTAAACAGCTTTTCCTTGATACATCATGTTTATCATTTCCTTACTCCTGCCAATGTTGAACTTCCAAAATAAAAGGCAATCCTTGTAGTCAATTCACGTCGAGTGTACCAGGTTGATAGATACCACCAAATTCCCTTCATTCCACAAACAAGAATAACTCTATAGTGTGAGAAAAAAGCCAACCAACCAACACCACATGATCCATTCACCTACGGGATAAAGGCCTGACTCGGCCGCTCCGAGAAAAAATCGTGCAACCATTAGCTCTCTTCCACTTTTGGCAGCCGCCATGGCCATCATAATGACACCCCACACTCCCATGATGATGGGAATCCATATACGTGCACCAAGTCGCTTCAATGCCAAATTGGATGGGATTTCGAATACGATCTACATGCATCCATGCGATATATAAGTAACAAGGTAGATGTGTTGTACTCTGTATAGATAGGTATACATTACATAGGCAACAAAGAAAATCGACAATGACCAGCCGTATTCGTATTCAGTCATGTTGGTGTCTTCCATCAAGCCAGCAATCTTTGCGTTTCCTATGTACATGGATCAGTATCTAGCAGGAGTAAATCCCATGGATCCTCTAATCTTTACCAATATTGACACGATCCAAGAACGATACCAAGTAAAGGAGCGATACATAAGGCACGATCCTCAAATCAAGTTTCCATAGCAACCGTCGTAGCTCTTTTTGATCGGGCGGTGTCCATTCGTGATGCATGGCAACGCCTGCATTGCCATCATCTATATGCTTTACGGATACAACGTGGCTGGTGGCCTTATCTGAATTGGTGTTAACTTCCGAGGAAGATGAAGATGAGCCGTTTTTTCGGGCTCTCGTAATGTAGTCTTCAAGGCCCATAAAAAATTTAAGGGAAGGAGAATAAAAGAAAAGAGAGAGTGTACGTGTGTGTGAGAATGTGGATCAATCCAAGTCTTTTAAAGAAGCGGTTGTCGTATGGATGATTATGTATTGTCAGAGCTATGTACGTCGTCCCTGTGCATTATCACTGGGTTGTGTAACAATGATTCTGTCGGCTTGTCTCAATTTGTTATCATGTTCCCACAAGCACGATCTGCCGTGGGCGTGATACAAGATCTCTCACGCTTTCATTTCCAGATAGGGGTGCACATACGCTGTCCCTAAAGCATCTGTGCGTGATGCACATGATGGTATTGTTTGGAAAACTTTGGATGCATAAAAATGATGTAACCTTTACTTGCTGGCAGCTGCCGTCAAAATCCAAGTTTTGTGTCAAAGTACTGTGTTGTTGTGGTAACCGACTAGGTAGGTGCATGTGCAACAAGCGGCTCCAAAAAAACCTAAAAAGAAACTCAACGCACCAATCCAAATGATAGTTCATTGTTATGGTGCAGTGATGATAAGAGGTTTTCCAACCAATTGAAAGCAAAGTGCATTACAAATGAACCGAGATATACATATGGTTTTAATCAATGACGAGATGTGGGGATAAGCGAGATGATATGCTACAATAAAAGAAAGAATGGGATAAGGAAGAGAGATGCAACAAGATACAACAATGGGAGTGGGGTTGGGAAAAAAGGATGAGCTATGAGCGTGTGTGAGTAGTGTCGGTGTTGAAGGTTATGGATAAATGAGATAATGATATGAAAGAGAGAGAGATAGAGATAAGGGATAAGTCTAACCGAGTAATGATGAAGGCTCCACGGTCATTGGCATCATGGTGGGCATAGCTGATGCGGTGGTGGAGGTAATAGCTGTATCAGGAGGGGTCCAGTAGAGGGTGGATGCTGGGCCATAATGATGACTTGCATTTGGGGGTGATGATGCACTACTACTGGGTCCACCTGTAGCAGCTGCAGCAATAGCCGCTGCAAGCCAAAAGTCATGTTCCTCTTGCTGTTGTTGCTGATTCACACTCGCATAACGTACCAAGCGTTGCGTCTCAGGATGATTTTCAGTAAGACTTACAAGCTCTTGCTTAAGATGATGGGCAACACCTTTAAGCGAATGTCGAAAGAAGCGTGATGCTTGTTTGCCTTCTGTAAAATCACTGCATTGGACCCAGTCTTTTTCATTGTTCTTGTCGTCGTCGTCGTTGTCTTGTTGTTGCTTCTTTTCCTCATCCTCTTGTTGCTCGTTGCTCTTTTTTTGCTCCATGTAGAATAAGGGTGGCTCGCTAATATCAAAATGAACATCGGCTAGGACATCACTAGGATTATCCACAAACTCGATACTCGACACGGCATCCAGAGCCATATCAATCTTGAAGCGACAACCATTGTCGGCAATCTGCCAGGAAAAGATTTTACTTTCCCCATCATAAACACACGTTAAATCGTTGGCACGGAGCTTAAGTCGTTGCCATGTACCAATGGTCAACGTGGTTGCATTCAAATGGGTGGTGACATGGCCAGCATGATCCATCGTATCGGGGGGTGTCATCATGATGCTAGCGGGATCAATGGTGGTAACAATAGGAGGGTCACTCAATGCCCGAACAGCCAAGGCGGGGTCAACAGCATGTTGATGATCTATATTATATGTAAGACAGCATGAATAAAGGTACGCTTTTGAAACAAGGGATTTTTAATTTGTAACATACCAGGTGATGCGCCCCAGAATGAACCATCCGAAACAGCTGGAGATGATGATAACGATGAACCATGTACACCATCATTACCAGAAGATGAAGGTAAATCCCCTGTAGCTAACATAGCAGTAGGACCAGCATTGGGCACAGGAATCAAGGTTGGGATATTGTTGCTGGTTGTTGTCGTAGCTGATGTACCGTTTGCCATAGCATTATAGTGCGCATCACCCATTTGCCAAGCTTGTTGATTATCCGTTGGCATCATAGGAGCCGATGTTGGCTGTTGTTGATGCATCGAATGTGGAAGTGGATTAACACTTTCTTGTTGTTGTGGATGGTAGCGATGATGATGGTGATGATCAATGTATGAAGCTTCGGCACTTTGAGCACGTGGAGGCAAGGGTACACGAGGGCTATAGTAGTACGGATGATGATGCTGTTGATGATGTTGATGATAACCAGGAGGAGGTGGTGGTGGTGGCATCATAGCTCCTGCTCCTCCTCCATTAGCAGCAGCAGCAGCAACAGCGGCATTGTATTGCTGATACTGATACATTTGAGCACGTAAAGAGGCTTGTTGCATTTGCATTTGAGCACGCTTTTGCATATGCTTGACCTTGGCACGGCGATTTTGAAACCAAATCTGGATGGATCTCTCACTCATTTGTAAGCGCTCAGAGAGCTGTTTACGAAGCTTGCCATTTGGGCTCACGTTGACTGCAAATGTATCCTCCAACACAGCTAGCTGCTCAGCTGTAGCTCGTGTACGTTTACGAGTAGGCGTAGGTGTGGCAGTGCCGGATGAATTGTCGGTGTTGGAAGATGCTACTGCTGCATTGCCGGTATTTTCATTTTTAGTGCTATTAGGTTGTTGTTCCGAGCTGACTTGAGGCGGTGGTGCTGGATGGTTATTGTTGTTGTTGGTCGATGCGGATGGTGATGACATGGTCTATTATGCCGATTGGAAAGGATAATGATTACAAAAAGAGGAAAGAGAAAGGAAGAGATGGAGAGTGAGTGACTTTATAGGATGGGGCGGTTAAAGTGTGAAGAGGAGGAGGAAGTTGTAAAGGTTGCGAGATGAAGAAACGATGGGATCGGGGTTGATAAGGATTGTTCAAAGTGAGAGGATGGTGGTTTTTTAAGAGTGAAGGAGAGCAGTGGGGGAGAAGAAAGGAAGTAGATGATGGTTGATGATGGAGTTTTATTCTTTTTGTATTGCACGAGCTCGAGGCGGTACAACCTGAAGTAAAGGAAAGAAGGAATGAAAGAAAGAAAAAGAAAGAGAGGAGGGCAAAAGAAGGACTTGTGCACAAGATGGGTGTGTGCGTTTTGGTGGGAGGATGAATGTGCGGCCAAATTCGCAGTCCTTTGTCGATTCTCTCCTTCTCCTCGTCAACGACACGCACGATAACTTGCACATCACGTCCGCTGGTGGAAGAACACCATCCTTTCATAGTCTTACCCAGATCCTCCATAAAGAAAGAAATCCGTATTGGGTTTAGTTCAACAGGTGTTCCCCGCCTCCTTGACTTTCAGTTTGGCTGGGAGAAAGCTAAACGCCGAAAAAAGGTGTTCCGTCATTGGAAATCAACCAAGGGGTGCACAACGAGATAGAAGGCTACTGGCTATGTTCAAGCGTGTATGTGCTATTGCAGGTACCAAAGCAGATTGCCACCCATGCGGCAATGATGGCTTGTCTAAATCGTGTGAGTCGCTACTCTCTCCCCTTTTTTATTTACCATGTATCAACCCACAAGCTCGTTGTCCCCTTATTTTGCAGCATTTATATCTTGTCATCATCTCGCGTCGACAAACAAACATCAAGCTCGCTGTGTTTGTGTAGCATCAGCAAAAGTCTGAGCGTGAATGGGATGCCAAAAGAGCTTAATGCAGTTCTCACACCTGTACACAGCGCGGGGATGAGAGTGTGTACAATGCCAGCAATACCACATCCCAACTTTTTGGTCAAGGAGAAAGAGCAAAAGGAGCAAGATCAAGCGTAAATGATCCCCACACATACACAAAACGATCAGCCTCACTGGGTCGGTTGTAAAGATATGCTACCCACTTGGGAAACATGACACGTTGTGCCTTTCAAACTCCCTGAGCTTTTACTACTGTTCCGAGAGCCCAACATTATGACTACCACCCTTCTCCTCTTTCCGATTACTTCTTTTCTCTTGTTTATCTCCTTGATCAACTTACATTTATCCTCATCAACAAACGTCATCGCTCCCTTGTTATGGCTCATGAATCAAACCCACTACACTTGATGCCACCACCCATAGAACATAAAAAAAGTTGTCCTTAGCCTGTTCGTGTTCAATTGGACCTGAATCTCGTGCCATACACATGATCTCGTTTAAATGTGGTACATGGGCACACATTACAACAGCCTACAAAGCTTATGCATAGATGATGCTTTTACATACTACCACTTTTCCTCCTTCCATACGTTCAGTTTAAGATTGTGCGGTGTAAAAAGTGGCGGGCAATCCACATGTATTATATGCATTGGGTCACACGACATGTAAATGATGCCTTAAAAAGATGCAGCAACTTTTTTTTCTTTTTATTCAATGCTCATTGATCTGCATTGAGGGAGGAGAAAGAAATCAGTCGGATTGTTGACCCACATGCAGTATGTTGTTTATATTGCATTAGTGCGCGGATATATGATTGAATCATAAACATGGGTATGTGCGCACCCATACGTTGAACAAATGGCACGTGTTTGTATAGGCCGTGTTTTTGTGCTGCAATGGATGATGTACACGTATCCGACTCAGCCATCTTTTCCATCCCACGTCGATGTCATATGCATGTAGAATGGAAGCTGCACATGTATAGTGTTTGAAAGAAGGAGGAGGAGGATCCAGGTACAGGAAAAAGGGGGGAGGTGGAGGTGAATAGCATGAAATTCACCACACCCAGCAGCAGCAGCAACAGCGGCTGACAGTAAAAACATCCAGCCGGATCCGATCAAACCGACATCCTCCTCCTATAATTAAAATTAGGAGGTTGACCGATGCATCGATATATAGCAGCAACAGGGGCTTGTGCCCGTGTGAAGCCCATGCACATGCGTACGTAAGCAAGGTAACAAATCTCTACCCATATCCAGTAAGCAAGCTCATGGTAAATAAGCGTATGCGGATGACAATGGATTCATTTTTTGATTGTTGAAAGATACATTTACAAATAAAGATTCAAGGATACATAAAATGTTGTGGTGATGATGCATAATCTACGGGGTGGATTGGTGATGATGGTGATGATGTTGATGAAGGTGGTGGTGGTACAGGTCGCCTTGGTGGCGGTCGTTGAGGCGGTAAAGCCGATAGAGATCGGGATCCTGCAAATGGTGGTGATGTTGAAAATGTCCGAATCGGATGATGTTCATCGACAAGTGATTCATTGCTATCGCCACTATTGCATGTTGCTATGGCGCTACTATATGGGTATTGATTGTATTGTGGTAGCCGCATAGAAGAATCGTGCATAGGTGGTGTCATTGGTGACAGCTGTGTTTTCATTGTGCTGCTGCTAGTGGGTGATGATGGTGGTGCACCACTTAGGTATTCTTCACTGCTGCAGCTGTCATCGAAATAGGAGCTTGTAGTAAGTGAACCTTCTTGCCTTCTTCCACCTTCACGTAGCCATCGTGGTGATAGTGGCTCCACTTGTAAGCATGATGATTCGTGCTTGTGATTGTTGACAAGGGCATCATGTTCGGATTGGATATTGGATAGCTTGGACAACGTGATCACGCTATTGATATTGTCGTTTTCCTTGAGCCATGCAACGGTCTTTTTCAGCTTGTCAAGCCATTCTTTCATGGTCTCAGCATCAGCACATTCCAAGTACCACTTTTTTTGGTCCAAACCATCACGCTTTGAAATGACAAGGCAGTAGAGTACACCTGTGAATCGATCACTCACAAAGACTTGGGTATCCTTGGTCAATTCGAAAAACTCACGATATTGCAAGGTTGGTCGATCATTCTTGAAGACATATAACATACGATCGGCAAGAATAAGATAGCGTAATTTGCTGCTCTTGGTAAAGGAATAGGATGGTGGGACGTGCTTTGTGAGCCAACCGCGTAATGTAAAATAGTGCCACACCACATCAGACTGCACTTGACCATGAACAGGACCAAAAATCGAGGGGTTTTGCATGATCTCAGGTGGTGGCGTGGATGTCGAAATGATTGGTGGAGTGGATGTGTTGACAGCTATGCCGATGGCTGTGGTTAATGCTGACATCATGCTGGTTGCTAGGCGACCTGATGAATTGGATCGACTGAGATTTCCGCCATCTTTTCCTGATGTCGTGGTGGTGGTCTCGTAGTGTATTACTTTTTGATAATGGGATGAGCCACTGCTATGCTCACTGCTACTGGTGCTTTGGCGATGCATGACAAAGATACGTGAAAAGAGAAAAAGAAATACAAAAGAAAAGGAAATCAATCAAAGTGCAACATGATGTTTATCTAACACTTCCATAAATGTCCTACGTACCTGTTTGTTGTTGCTGGGAGATTGATGGGCTGTGCATGTGAATATCTTGCTCTGTGCTGGCTCCCATTTGTGTCAGGTTCACATTGGGCCGTGTTGTTCTCATCATCTTAAAAACACATTCCCAGATGCCAATAGATGATGACAAAGAAAAGCGCTTGCTACTTTTTACTCTAGTCATCTTCATACGTAAGAGCGTGGGATTTCGATATTTCCTTGAATCGTCATGAGCGAGTGCTTCATATAGGTGGATGCTCCATTGCTTTGTAAAAACAAAGTTTGTGACACATGCCATTTCTCCACAATCTTTCTCCACAGAAATTAACCCTGTTTGATTAAGGCTTTACTAAGATTCCCCCCCCCTCAACCAAGGCAGTGGTAGCATTGCGGGCATAAACTTCATCATTGTGGATCATTATACGATAAGCGTCATCCAAAAGACAAGAAGAGCATACGTGTCGTATCTTGGGATTTCCCTCTCCTTCATTCCCGCGCTGTTCAGCCTTCCCAAAAGGACGCACATGAGCCTGTTTGCCAACCTTTTGCCCATTTGTAATGTTGCACATGGCACAACGGGAGCCAGCTTTCCAGCTTTCAGCTTATTTCCTTTTTGTGTCATGTCCTCCAATCCCAAAATCGGGGGAGTTTTATAAACTAGGCATATCTCCGGAATCTTCTCAAATGATATCGAGAGCATCATGTAACAGACGGATACCAGAAATGTATTGGAGGATTCACATATAAAGAACAAACGACGCTTTTTCTAGTATAGTCCATGAAAAAGAGAGTTCAATGCGATTCCTTGTTTCTGGGTCATATCATCGTTCATCTTCACTCTCCCATACGACTTCTTCGCAATGCTTGACGTAATCCATGCTGATGGTGTGGGACACGATACGCTGATCCAACTCGTACCAATAGGGAATTTTGGCCATCATCTTCAGATCCACGTCCACAAGGTTGATGTTGTACTGATACGTATTCCCATTGCTCAAACGAATGAATTGAGGACGTCGTAGTAGTGGATGCGTATTCCTATTTGAAGCTATCAGCATGCTTCATTCCCCTTCTCATGCACCTATGCGATTTACCTGGCATTGGTGTCCTGAACCTCGGCAATGGATATAAATATTGAGCAGTCCTTGAATATCATTGACAATACGAATTCATATAGATGCTGCTGGTAGTCGCCCTCATACTCGGTATCATGTGATGATGATGATGATGATCGTGCTTTGAAGCGCTCCACCACTCGTTTCCATGTATCGATATCAAAAACACCTGGCAACGGTTGACCATCATACACGGATGTGTAGACATTCCATATATGCTCAATGTCCATATGATCCAGTCGTCGTTGTAATTGATGCAACCGTGTCAGTATGGGATCATGACACAAGACCAATTGTAAAAGTTCATCCACCCAAGGTGTAACGCTGTCGTCTTCTAGCTCATGCTGATATTCTCCATGGGCCTGATAGTTCTTGTGAAGATGTTTCTCGCGACGTAATGCTTTCAATGCTCGCTGAACACGTATAGGATTGCGTGAATAAAGATCCATTGGACAATACTCAAGATCGGTGCGACCATGCTTGAGACAACTATGCATGCAAAAGCGACAAGTGCGTTTCTTGATGTGTCGATGCTTGGGATGAATCTTGCATGATGCAGGCTTGAAACCCCATTTAGGCTGTTGTGTGGAGTAGGTGAGTTGTCTATACACAACAATAAAGATAGTAAAGAGCATCCTACCTTGAGCTCGACTGCCCATGGATATTGATAGGTAAGATCAGGCGCGAGGAACCCCCATCGTTGAGTATAGTCAAGTTGGCGCGATCTTCGACGTTCAGGTCTATGCATTTCAATCTTGCTCGAGATGGCTTGAAGGAAGTCCTTTGACACGCCTACAATGCACTACAGTTGAAATGAATACTACCGATCTTCGCATCTTGGCTTGCCTCGAACAACCTACCAATGGCACCATGTATTCGGGCCCTATCAATGGCGTAATGACTTGATTGGAAAAGTCCAGTGAAAATTGGGGCGATGGACCTTGATCCTTTGGTAAAGGACTTTGCTTCTTCAGGCGCAAGACGTATCCATTCTACCATCCATATTGTTATCAGTATCAGGCACATTATCAATAATAAAGGTCGACATACAAAACGTGGATTGTCACCAATGTATCTCAAGACTATTGTTTCATTTCCTTCTGCACCATAGATCCAATGTTCAACTTGGGACAAGTCAATGTCCATGGAAAGGGGGGTTGAAAGAAAGAGGAAGAGACAAAGCGAATCCCAGCAACCGCTATTTTCATTTGCCCCGCAACCATGCATAAAAGTCCCTGTAGTCACGTGAACTGATGGATAGACCTCTTTATCTGGATAACAGCAATCATCCCATCTAGCCACATGTATGACAAAGCTCAATGCCTGATGACACAGAGTTATTCCACTACCAGGATGAAACATGTATTACGATCCTTTCTTCTCTTCTTACTTTTTAGCCCCACCACAGAGTGTTTCAAATGCCAATTAAGCATTGCTTTTGATTATGCTTTGTAAATACACTTCCCTAATTTCCTTCCCTCTAGGACACATGGTATTCGTTTTAGCAATAAAAAAGGGAGCAAAAGCTAAGGAAATGAACCAATGTCAAATGTATGGAATGCGCACATGCTTGATCCAAAGATAGTTTTGAGACAAGAAAGAGCGGTGTCTCATCATGCAAAAGTACAGTAATACCAATGTTGATTACCATATCGAGTGAAAAAAGTGGCAAGGATAACGTGGCAACAAGACATAACACAACCGTTTACCCGATGACAAAACCCAGAAGAAGAAATGGTAGCACATGAATGTTGATAACTTTAATTGCAGCAGTGTATCATCAGTGCTCAATGGGTCATGGTTGAAGAGGTGAAGGGGGGCTGTGGATAATAATGATGATGATGTGTCTATGTGTAAACATAAAAGGCAAGTCAAGGGGGGAAAGCAAGATGCTAAAAAAAACGTCATCCTTGCCCCATGCCCTGGCAGCGGACAGGAAACTTTGCAGTGCCTGCATGAACAAAGCATGACCTAAGACGAAGCATGAATTATTGCCACATCTTCGATCATTCAAGTATCGAATGACTCGGATCAAGTTGTACCGACGATGCACGCACCTACACTTATAAAGCATCTATTCACACACTCTAAACGCTCACACGGGGATTGCTGTGAGAATAATATCGCTCTCTCTTTCTCTCTATTATCTCTTTGACAGCAAGTTGATACATTTCTCCCCTTGTTCTTTCTCTTTTCCCCCTGCTTTTTCACACACATACACACGCACATTCTCTTACGCTCTCTCTCTCTCTATCTCTCTCTTACAAGTTACTGTGTCATTTCTTTATTCTCTTGAAACTACTACGTAAAACCTTGTTCCTTGTTCTTCTTGCGTGTGTGTGTACATTATATAACGCTCATACTCCGAAGAACCCATTCTCTACTGCATCCATATACCTTTTTCTATGACTTCGACTCACTCGAGTTTCCTACGATCGCCTCTTGCCGATGCATTCACTTCCATGTTAAAGTCAAGTGGCTCATCATCGTCTCGTAACAGTAACAATGCCAACTCGTCCACCAATGCAACTTCGACTGCTGAACAACAACCATCCCAGCCCATCAACAAGTTTCCCACCCAGTCATCGTCGTCGTCGTCATTGTCCCTGAAACCTCCAACGACTGCTGTACCTTCCTCATCCGAGAAAAACATGGTTCCAGACACCAGCGTAACGGCACAACAGCAACCATCGTCTTCTTCGTCAAGAGGACCCGTATCGTCTCCTTCTACTTTTCAACGCAATAGCGCCAACAATATACCTCCTCGACCTTTATCCGAAGTCATTCGATCAGAGAGTCATATTTCTCCTGAAGGTAAGTTATAATTATAATGATAGGTCTTTGTATAGCACCGATCCTAATCCATCATGTAGGTGAAGCGTTGAGGAATCTACAAGAGTATGAGCGTAATTTAAACAGCATGGCATCGACCAATCTGGATACGTGGTTCAAGGACGACCTCGATCATGTGAACAAATGGTTCTCCTCACTCAATGATGTTGAACGAACCGCAACAGTATACGGCTTATTGCAACAACTCAACCGTGTACAAATCCGTTTCTTTATGACCATTTTACGCCAAATGGGACAAGAAGATCCAGTGGAATCCCTCTTATCGCCAGCGTATCCTGATAAAGGTAAGATTATCATTCGTGTATTGGTTATAGGTATAGAATGCTAATACAACGGCCCATCTTGATAGCCGATGTTATGCAAGCCCAGTTGGCTGGTGCTATGACCAAAGCTGAAATGGAAGCTAGTCAGAAGTTTATGTCTGTGTTACGACCCTATCGCACACCATCCTCTGCGGCAGCCGCAGCAGCCGCAGCAGCATCATCCATGAACCATCGTAGCAACACTGGCAATGGAGGACAAGGAAACATGGTGGATCATTATCGACATTCGTATGCTTTGGGTGAAGCGGATGAACAACATGCATTATTCAGCAGCAACAATCTTGGCAGCAATGACTTTTTATCACCAAGGCCAGCATCCGCTCATTTTGGTATGACAGTGGGTGATTTAATGCCTACATCGACATCATCATCAGCCTCTTCTTCAAGATTGAAACCTACCACTGCACCTACAAGTCCCTTGTTTGGCACCAATGCAAGACCAAGATCGGTGATCGAAGGCGATCTTTCATCCATCTTTAATGGTGGTGGAGCAGCAGCAGGATGGTCATCATTTGGTGTGGCAGGTGCAAGGCCACAAGGAGGAAATGGTGGTGGTGGTGGTGGCATGGTGGGCAGCGGTATGATGGATCATAGGACTGGTGGTCGACCCAAATCAGCAGACATTTCCAGTTGGTCATTTGGCCATCATCATAACAGCGATCCTCAGCAGCAGCAGCAGCAGCAGTCTCTTTCATCAACAGCCGCGGCATGGAACAATCCATTGTCCCCCACTCGTAGCACTTTTTTGGAACATGCCAAGACGATTGAACGACCCAACTCGGCATCAGATATCGATCATCATCAATACATGCGGAACAACAACTTTGGAAGAACCATGTTTCTCAATGATCCCAATGATAATGCTCGTCTCAATACGCCTCCTCCACGTAATCGCCGTCCAAATAGCATGATTATACCTGGAACTGTACCAGAATCAGATGAGCGCCAATTTGCCGATATTGTCCTATCCACTTATCATCCTTCGCCTATGCCACAAAAAAGTACAAGTGCTTCATTGATGGCTGCTGCCGCTGCTGCCGCTGCCGCTGCTGGTGCTGGTACAACGACTACTACGGGTACTACTAGTACAGCAACAGCTACTTCACCCATGTCAAACTATCGTCAACAACAACAACAATCATCTGCCATTCCCACGTCTTCCACTTCAGCTACACTTGCAACACCTTATTGGGATCATCAACCTGTACCTTCCCGAAGTGGCAACAATAGTACCAAACAACGACAAGGTGGTAATGCTGGCTATGGCCGTTTCTTGAATCCCAATGATTATCCACCTGAGGACTATCTTAGTGACCATAGTGAATCGTCGCACATGAGTGGAAGTCGCTATAATCATCGACAGCAGCACAACAACAACAACAACAATCAACAACAAGGAGGTGGAAGAAAGAAAATGTTTGGTCGTAGCAGCGGTGGAGGATCCTCTAGCAACAACAACAACAAGGAGAAAAAGTACACCGATGCTGTGGATATGCAGTTATTGGAAGGTGAGTTTCATTGTCGCGCGGAAATACTACAGCAACAAAAAGCTAAAACAATGACCATTAGATGTTCCTGCGTGGCTCAGGAGCTTGAGACTACACAAGTACAACCCAATTTTTGAGACCATGAAATGGCAGGAGATGATCCGGTTGGATGATGAAGCGCTGAGCGTCAAAGGTGTGGCAGCACTGGGTGCTAGAAGGAAGATGCTCAAAGTCTTTGACCAAGTCAAGCAGCATTGTGACAAGAATGTAAGGTGTTTTCTATTCTTTTTATTTTATCAATGACTAACTCAATTCGTGCTTGAAACGGCGTCTCATATGATGATCAATTGTTGTATTATGTTACTTAGAATATACCCTACTGAGCCAAATTACCCCGCCTCCATAGCCGCGGCTTTCTGTGCAATGCGCAGATGAGCACACGAGAGTATACACAAGTTTTTTCTTTCTTTCTTATTATTCCACTCAAGTTTTATTACCCTCCCCCCATGGACCTTTTTACACACAATGAACTACTTACACACATTGTAACCTTTTTCTTTGTTATCAATCAAAGTGATCCAAACAATCCAAATAGAAAATGTTCTGGAACTTTTATATAGGATGGTGATTGATGAAATGTGGATTGAAATGAACTGATTTTCGTATAGCCTACTAAAAAAAGAAACGTTGTGTATCATCATCCTTATATTATGTGCACCTGCGGGCGTGTGTGTGCGCTTCTTTCATTGTCCCACCATTATTGTCTCGTTCATTGCTGTCTTTTATGCCATTTGTCCCATGACATTTCCTCTTCTCATAATGATCACAAAGGTGACAACGACTGTTTTCGCCATTGTGTACATGATTGGCACTTTGGGTGTGATAACAACCATTAAAAGACTCCTTCGTCCCCCTCCACGGCGAGAAGCTTTTGGTACCCATATGAGCCGTGGCAGCAGCAGCAGCAGCTAGTTGTAGTAGTAGTATCATCAACGAACATCCGCGGTCTTACCGTCATCGGTATCATGATCTCAGCAGATCTCAGCATGAATCATGAAGAGGAGGCAGTGAAACAAACATATAGGCAATTCTATTACTCCGGATGAATGAAAATACCAATGAGAAACCAAGGATGGGGATGGGGATTGAAAAGTGTGGATGGGAGAATGAGTGACGAGTGCTTGGGTATTTCCATCAACAGGGCCATCAACCTTATCTGAGCATGAAAAAGGTATCCCAGGGATGGGATCCCGTCGATTCGGAAGAAAAAAAGAGACAAATTGTCCCATTCGATTATCAGCAGCGGCCTGGTGGCGATCTGCTCCTACCAAATCTCGTTTTGCTTTGTCAGATGAGCCATGCGTTAATGTCCCACGGATGGCAAACAAGCCTTGTCCCAACTCAGCCCACCAGGCAGTGCAATAGTGCGCGGGCGAATATCACCGATCCCAAACACCATTCAACCACTACACTCTTTGTCTCTCACTCGCTCACTCACTTGGCCCTTTTTGGAGCCGTTCATCGTGTCCACTCACACATCAACACAAGTAGGGGGATAAATATATATACCACGGAATTCCCTTTCTATTGAACTTTTTGATTTTCTTTTCTTCCCTTTTTCTTTTCTCCTTCACCACTTTACTTCTTTTTACCATTATCACATATCTTCAAACCACATTGCAACATACTCAGATCAGCACACATGTCCTTGTTTTCGAGCCACGTTTTACATATTGATTATATTCTTAACCCATCCGAAGGCGACTATGATGCCGATGACGAAGAACCTAGTTGTTGTAACAGCACTACCAACACCACCACCAGCAGTAGTAGCAGTAGTAGTAGTATGAACAATCCAACAACGTTACAATCAAAACACCAAAGCCGCATACCTTATCGTCGTCGTCGTCGCCACTCTACATCGTCACCGTATCAGCCAAAACGTAAATCCATGCGGTTGATGGCTGACAGTCAAAGCACTCTATCCAACGATACCACCTCTTGTCCTGCTTCATTTTCACCTTCAAGTACATCATCCACGTGCTCATCACCACCACCATCCACACCACCAGAGATACTTGGAAAGCAACAAGAAGAACAATCACTATGCGGTAACAATAACAGTAGTTGTAAACGCAACTATCAGCGTCATGACAAGTCGAAAATCGCCAAACTCTTGGAGATTTATTATGGGGAGAAACGCTCTGTACGAGTAGCAGCCAAGTTGGCTAGCATTCCACGAGCAACCGCGGGTCGGTATATCAAGGAAGCAGCCCTTTATCAACAACGACAACAACAACAAGATGGCAACAGCTGTAGTAGTAGTAGCCCTTCTTTGCCGCCTGATGATGAGACACAACAAGAACATGATATGAGGTTGGAATCCTCATCGGCTGCCGCATAAGAATCAAAAGGTAGGTAATAATGAAAAAAAAGTAGATACAATGAAACCCTTTGTTGACATGTGCTTTCGTTAGCAAGTGGCAGATCCAACTATGGCAATTCCAAATCCAATCAATCATCTTTTTCTTTTACCATGACCACATCTTCAAGCACCCCCTCTTTTATCTCCATCACGTGTATATGTATCTATGTGTGTGTGTGTGTGTTTGTGCGTATGTATATGTGTGCACCTCTTTTTTCATTAGCCACATCTTGTCGACGATAATCTCTTTTTACGCTTTTACATCTCCTTGGTCGTCGTCATCATCGCATCCTCTCTCTTTCCCTCTCTCTTAGCGTGTAAATCAATTTTCCCTTCATTCCTACAACTTGTATGTTACTATATGGTCCTCAACAAGCGAATGCTAATATATATCAACAATCGTGTCACATCAGCAATTGGTATGTATGGAATACCCAATCCTCGGCACCCCGACCGATCATGGGCGAAATGGGCCAGCGTTGATGAATCGTTCCGAAACGAGGGGATAGAGTGATGAGTTGGAGTGTACATAATCCCGCTGATGATAAACAACGAGACATATATCTTCATTATCGGTGAGCCCGGAGATTTCTCCCCGCTCGACGTTTCTGCATCGAAAACAGCAATCGATGGATTGTGAGTGGGTGTATATCGATATGACTTTTTTCACCACAACCCTTTTATGATACATGCCGAGCCACGTTAGTAGACTCTAATTTTTAGAGCGAACACAATCGTGGATCCATCTTCCATGTGCACACACCACCACCACCACCCAACAGAGAAAGAGTTGAGAAGGTGGTTGTTAATAAAGTTTTGGGGTAAAAGATATAGATTGTATATATACTTGTTGATTGGACTTGCATGACGCCACCATCATTGCTCCTCACTCGTCCTCCACCAAGCAACGGCCTTCCTCGAGTTCCACCCGTCTCGCTTTCTTTTTTTCTCTCTTGCTGTGGTTACACAGATCATTAACTCTCAAGTGTGCTGTTTTGTAAAACTGAGCACGTTTATCTCTGCACCACCCCACACCTTGTAATGTTGTTGACTAATCAATCCCTATTTTGTGTTCCTTGTGTACCACCCACTCGGATGTTGTGTGAATGGGTGTTCTTGATGTTTACTAACATGCCTGCTGGTGGCGCGCTTCTCACACACACTCTCACACTCCCATCAAATCCACCTTTCTTTATGTCATGATGGAGAAACAATGAATACCCGTGTTGGTAATAGAACCAATGATGATTGAAAGAACACGAGGCTTAAGCAAATGCCGACCCCAAGGATAGTAGAAAGAAATGGTACTTTAGAAAAGAGCATGTCACACTAGTGGGGGGAGTGGAGGAGATCCACTTGTTTCAAAAATGGATAAGAAATGGGACACTTCCTGCAAAACGGAAGTCTTTATTTTATGCCAAGAGAGAAAGCGAGATAGAAAGAGAATGCTATGTGTGAGACACATCATCCAACTCAGCAGCATGATGATGATAAGGGCCGTTGCCAAGAAAAGAAGATGGAAGGAAAAGAAACATCCATTCGGATGAATGGTGTGTATTCTACACGCTTTATTTGCATGACGACACACAACACACCTATTGTGGGACACTAGTACTATTACAAGTAGTCTATAGGCTGATCACGGTACAACATCATGTAAAGGTATACTTCGTATGCAGTAAATGGATCTTGTGAATAGAGTCGTTATGGATCTATTTGTTTGTTCACCACCAACAAGGGGATGAGAGAAATGCAAGTATGGCTACACATAGTCTTGGCTTCTTTTCACTGAGGATCCCAAATTCGGTATCGTTTCCGGCTGTGTGGATATCAAGTGCATAAACTCCTTCCTCTTCTTCTCTTCATCCGCTGATGCTCCTCCATCATGCCTCTTGATCTCGCTAGTTTCGATTCCGCTGCTGCACGCGTCGATCTCTCCTATAAGCATCGCGACAGTGCTGATCCCGCCATCGACCTTAAGCAGGTGGTGTTACGCCTTGATCAACCATTCTCCAATCGCGACTTGAGCATCACCACATCCATCCAGCCCCATGACGGCAAATCTCTTCCTTCAGGGCGTTTGCTCAACATCACTATTACAGCCTTGAAGCCTATTGAGCTTGTTCATTTTGAAGCAAAGTATCTTGTTGATTTGGATGGACAACGCATGCTTGCCAACGGCTTCCAGAGCTGGAGTCAAGCTCGTGAATATGAAGCGCATGATCGCATTCCAGCTATTCGATCCTCGGTGGCCTATTGGACTCAATACAACTTGCAGGGGTAAAGTGGAAAAAAAGGATGGCATGATGATCCGTGTATTGACAACAACATTGATCCATGATGTAGTGATTATGACTTTTTTCCACACTCTGGTGAGAAAGGCCATATCCATTCCAGCAGCTATACCCATTTCCGCGACGTCCAAAACAACGTGCGATTCTTTGGATCACTTTCAGAGCATCTTGGATACACCTACTTTAAGGCCGATTTCAACCAGAATACTTTGGGCATTTACAAGGATATCCTCGGCAAGCATGTTGACACCAATCAATCCCTCGAATTAGTACGCGTCTTGTTGGCTGAGGGCAAGGATGCTGAGCGGGCGTTGTGGGATTTATACGCGAGCTTCTTTCCGGATCGTCGAGCCCTTTCTGGTGACATGCATCATCTACGACATGTCAATGGATGGACATCGTGGTACAATTATTATGGCGACGTGAGTGAATCCATTGTGTTACAAAACCTCAAGGCTCTGCAAAAGCACCAATACCCCATCAACATTTTCCAAATCGATGATGGCTTTCAGACGGCGATTGGTGATTGGCTTTCCATCAATGACAAGTTTCCCAACAAACTTAAGCCTGTGGCGGATCAAATCAATGCGGCTGGATTTACCCCTGGATTATGGCTCGCTCCTTATGCTGTTGCCTTTACAAGCAAGCTCGCTGCCGATCACCCAGATTGGTTGATCCAAGATCCAACGACCGGTAAGCCTGTTGTTGCAGGTCCTAATTGGGGCGGATTCTATGGCTTGGACATGTATCATCCAGAAGCACGTGCCTATCTCAAAAAGGTCTTTGACACCGTATTACGTGAATGGGGATTTGGTATGGTCAAGCTTGACTTTTTATTTGCTGCTGCCATGATTCCACGATTGGGTAAGTGATATGAGAAGGTCGGCTTTTATTGGAGACTAATGATCGTATATAGGACGCTCTCGTGGTGAGATTATGTGGGATGCTATGCAATTTGTACGTGACTTGGCAGGACCCGATAAATTGGTGCTTGGATGTGGTGTTCCTTTGGCATGTGCATGGCGTAATGCTGATTATTGCCGTATTGGTTCAGATGTGGCTCCTTGGTGGGAAGGTAAAATGGATGATTAGAAAAGGGGAGGAGATCCATATATACTAAGAGTCCAAATAGATAGCAAGCTCAAGTACCTCCATGTACGAGAACGTGTATCGACAGCAAATTCATTGAGATCCACACTAAGTCGATGGCCCATGTCTGATCGTATGTTTGGCAACGACCCTGATGTGATGATTCTTCGTGACAACAAGAACAAGCTCAACCTTGAGGAACGATACACGCTATGTGTGCTCAACAATATTTTGGGTGCGCTCGTCTTCAGCTCAGACAATGTGGATGAATACGGTGAGGATGAGCATTTGCTATACAAGGCAACATTCCCCAAAGTGATTGCATTGGTGGACCGAGTGATCGAATTCCAACCTGGCGTATTCACGATTCAATTCAAGGCCAATGATTTGGGTGGTATGGCTCGAGAGTACACAACAATTGCCAATTTGTCTCGTGATGATAAGACTGTATACCTACCTCCTTCCTCGAATACGACGCATTTGCTCTTTGCCGCCGACAATCAAATCCACACGAGTCGCTTTGGTACCAATGGTGGCGGTTTATCGTCATGGCGTGAGAAACCATTCCCTCTCTTTTATCATCCATCATCCACCATCACTATCAAGAGTCATGAAACCAAGACCTTTATGCACATTCCACCTCCTCAGTCTTCGGGTGTTCTTTTCATGGGATCCACGAGCCATATTGTCCCTGGTGCAGAAATTGAGCATTTATCATGCAAAGATGGCACTTCAGTTGATCTCCGATTCCACAAGCAAAACACCCGCAAACATATGGTTTATTTGGCCATGGGTGATTACCTCTTTGGTGCCAAAACACCAGCAGCACCTGTTCCATCATGCACTGTCAATGGTGAAAACCCCAAATTTGAAATGATGCAGGTCAATGGATCGGGTGAAGGTCGACCACCTAGCAAAGTGCTTGTTGCTGTTGTCTCCGATAATGCATAGACATGTGATTTATTTATTCGAACAAGGACATCCCTATCTGTAAAGTATTTATGGCTGCAACACTGCAATAAAGCTCCTGCACAATATCATCTTATTCAAAGGCCTTGGGACTATGATTGGAATTCAATGTTTGGATGTGTCTAGTGATTTCCTTTGGGGAATGGGAAGCCGTTATCCGACCCCGTGGGGAGCTATGGTGGCAGGGAACATTGACGCGTGTGCACCATGTTTATCGATGAGAAGGGTGCTTTGACTTTTACTTTCTGAAACGCACAAACGTCTTACAGTGGCGGTACTTTTGACAGAGATGGCAGCATCAAAAAGGCGAAGAGAACGAAGGTCTGCAAGTCGATTGAAATCAGAGTTAGGGCTTGGTGATACGTATGGGAAAAGGGAATTGGTGTTCTCAGAATCCTTAAAGAGTACGGCGATTCACCTTGTATAGAATAAACTTGGCGATGCCTTGATTTGACAGCTATTTTTGATTGGCAGGAAGATCCATACATACGCATGGGCAGTAGGAACAACTTGTTAAGCTTTACCAACACATTTATGACGCCCTATACTTTGTAAACAGCACACTGCACACCCACATAGCATGCCTTCCACGATATATATATGAGAATCTATATAAAAGGAATCCATTTGCTGCTCCTCGTCGATTTCATCTAGGCAGCAGTTAAGCGATACCCGTAACGATCTCACGACATGCCGATGACACCTATTACAAGCACCCCCGCAGCTGAGAACAACAGCAAGATTCCACCTCTTATGAACAGCTTTCAGTTGTTTCGCCTTGAAAAGCAAAACGAGATTGTTGCTCGTTGCCCTGGTGCCAACTATCGTGATATTTCCAAGGTCATCGCAAAGTGGTGGAAGGAATTGCCTGAAGAGGAAAAGGAGCGTTATCGTGAACGCGCCCGTATCGCTAAAATCGAACACGCTAAAATGTAAGTAAAACTTGCATCTTTAAAGGCAATTTATTCCGTGAGCTGACATGTCATCATCATTATCATCATAGGTATCCTATTTACAAAAGTAGCCCACAAAGAAAAGGGGATATGAATAATGCGGATAGCAAGTTGTAAAGAAAGTCAATAAATTTGTTAACGATTCACATCATGATAAGGGAAACAAACGTACCTTAGCTGGTGCCGATCTTGATTTACGAGACTCTACGTGAGGCGAAGCGTATCAAGCATGATCATAAAAGAGACTGCAGTAATATCTGGCATGTGGCACCAAAAGTGGCAAGCGTCCAGGTACGCCATTTGGGGTCATCCCATCTAGTGAAAGAAGATACGGCACGTGATACTTTTGACTCTTGGCAAGAACAACAAAGATCACCAAGCTATAGTATACACGTTGATGAAGCCAACCGGGATTCGTAACAGAGTTTGTTGAGAGGTATATTGAACGCATGGTGGTATTCTTTTGCAAATACTGGGTCATTCTAACCAGTATTGGCGGCTTTTTCCATTTACGATGATTGTGCATAGGCGTTCAAGAAGCATACATTAGCATTTTCTCGGTACTATAATAAACGCACGATGTCATGTCACACACAGAGAATATTCTTTCATGCATGAAGGTTGTACGAAGAAAGCATTGTTACATGTGTATGTCATGGCTACTAGTAGTATTGGATAATTATGAGGTGGTACAATATAGAATATAGAGGGTATAGTAATACGAAGACAGCAATCATTGGTAATAAGATACAAAGAATGTTCACGAATGTTGAGGCGGTAGCGAAATGATTTTAAAGTCATCAATCTGCATAGTAATATTAGCGTGATGAGTAACGTAGATCCCACGTTGCCAATGACGACAACCTACCTTGCAAAACGTTCCACGTTGTGTGTTGGTATGAAAATAGCGATGCCCTTCCACTGACCCATCATTGCTCCCCACTACAAGCAACGTTGATGAGTAAGTACCAGACAAAAGTAATATCCAAAAGCATTTTCACTTACATCGATCCTCCAATTCCACGCCTACATAGGTTCCCAATGCAAAATGGACCTCCCCTATGTATCGAATGGTACCTCGCATGGGCAAGGGTCTTCTCAATAGCTCTACCTTGGCACCCAATACAGGCTCGATTGGTTTTTCATTCTGCTTTTCTTGTTCATGATCATTGTTGTCCATGTCATCCACGTTGCTATGCAACAACCAGCTATGACGCCACCAATGACCCAATTTGGCAATAGGGGATAAAGATGCCGGATCTGGAGATGCTGATCGACGACGCCGGCGACGACGTAACTTGTTAATGGCAATAGGACTACCAGCATGTGTATCAGGTGCACATCGTGAAGATACCATGGAAGCTGTGCGAACAATGGATGGCGTAGGTGGCGGTGAACGAGGTGGAATATCAGGTAATTCAAATCGTAAACGTGATTCTCGTTTGGGTGTCCCATTGTTTGTGGTTCTTGACACGGGTGTGGCTGAGGATGATCTTGTTGTATCACAATCAGATAATTCATCAATAATCGGTTCAGGTGGAAGTAAAGCGTCCATGAATGATGATGGTGATATAGGTAATGTAGGTAAGGGTGGTGATGGAGATGATGTGACAGGTGTGGTTGATGCAACGAGAGTAAAATTGCTGCCATTTTCATTTTGTCGTGGTGGTAGTTGTGGAGTTTCTCGACCAATGCTGCTTTGATGTGCTGCTGGTGTTGTTGTCCTTGGCAAGGTATCATGCGAATGTCTACCGAATCCAGTAAAAGAGAGTCGACTCTGCGTAAAGCCAATAGCACCGCTAAGTGAATGTCGATGCATCTCCTTTTTGTTGGTGGTAAAAGTGGAGGACAGCCTTTTGCTTCCAAACCAGTGCTTGATGCGGCTGTCGATGGATTTGGTCAAGTTGCGATAGGGTACATCAATGTCTATAATATATTAACCTGCATTTTAGTCATATGAGATGCATACATATATATCCAACTCCCTCCCTTTTCAATATGTACCTTCCGACAACTTCCTCAAAGTCTCTCTATCAAGTTTGGAGAAGCCGCCATGCGCCTTTACTTCGAGCCATCGTTTGGAGAGATAGGCTGTGGATTCATTTTTGGCGTCAAGCAAAGCTGGATGATCATCAATGGCTTCAAGTCGACCCACAAGATCACGTACGATTCCTTGATAAATTTCCCCTGCATTCGAGTCATTCATCCCCTGCTGTACAACACGCGTTAACAAAAACTCCATAAAGTCAGCAGCTGCGTTGTGCTTTGATTGTTGCCGAGGGAAGATTCGTCGCCCAGCAGAAGCAGCGACCACCTTGTCGACATAGGATAGAAGAATGGGATACTCAAAGCAATAAAAGCAAAAGTCGTTTGATATCATTTGTACAGCGCTATCCATAAGCCGATGAATGACCGGTAAAGCGGGATGATTGCTGGTGGTGGCACTTGTACGGATATTGCCGCTGCCACGAATACGTTGCAAGCACATGTACAAATGTTCAAGCCATTGAACAGCCGTCTGCTTTTTGATGTCGATATGGGATTCAAGCTCGTTGACATAGGAAGGTGCATAGTCGAGGAGCACAGCAAAGTACTTGGAAGGCCAAAGAAGAACAATGGATTGGGGTTGATCGGTATAAAGCGTGAGCAAGCTCGATCGTAAAGCTGCACATGCTTTGTGTTGAGTCTTGTATTGATCAGCAAACCACCACATGAAGGGTAATAATGCTACACAGTCGTTGCATACGCATTTGTATTGGCCACGGAATAGGGTTGCCATGGCGTCGAGGATGGCTGTGCATACTGTTTCATTGGGGCTCATGTAATCTACACCACGAAATGCATCATGTAAGAGACGAAGCATTTGTTTCTTTCGAGCAAGTGAGATCTGGTGGTGTTGATCACGTGGAAGATACAATCGTGTCGTGTTGATGTGATAATAATAGCTGAGAATGACACGAAAGGCTGATGCGGAGAAGATGTCGCCTGGCAAATGCACAGTGGGGCTGGTTGCTTCACTGAAATCCTTGCAGAACATGCCATAAAAATAGGATGATTGCGCAGCCAAGATGCATCGGTGTATTGGAAACGAATGCGTCATGTTGTTGTTGGTTTCATTCCCTGCATTGGTGGTGGATGTTGTATTGGGGATATGTACCACGACATCAGCTGCCAAGTGCTGCTCATACATGGCCCTTATATCAGCCACTAACCGCTCCATTGGGTCCTCAGATGTCAATGCAAGAAGCGGCACTCCCAAATAGTGTTCATGTTCCTGGATCGACTTTATAATCTCGGATCGCTCCATGAGATCAAATTGGTCCGTTGCAAGCGAGGATGATAGGGTGCTTTGAGTACTTGTCAATGATAGACTTGAAGGGTACGATGATGCTGCTGATGATGATTTGTGCTCCGTTGAAGGAGGAAGTGAAAACTCGGCGGTGTACCAGAATCGGAGAAGTTGCTCCATTATGCCGTAAGGAACAATCGGTGTGCTGTACAAGGTGACACCAGCTCGACAGCTTGTGGCATCAAGAACGAGTCGTGATAAATACTTGTTGGTGAACGCTTGTGGTGCTCGTGCAAGAATAATAGCTACATTGAACCAAAATGAATAAACGCATTGCTGATCCCATGTTCAAATCCCCCCACCCTCCTCCATTCATACCGCGATGCGCATAGATCTTGCCCTGTGGGTATTCGAAACAAACGTCTGCAACATAATGGCGCGGCTGCTCAAGTAGCTTTCGCAACACAGATTGTAAAGTTTGAGGGGGAGTGTGGAACATCAAAAAGATGTGTGTGAA
This sequence comes from Lichtheimia ornata, assembly GCF_029851405.1. Taxonomy (NCBI): domain Eukaryota; kingdom Fungi; phylum Mucoromycota; class Mucoromycetes; order Mucorales; family Lichtheimiaceae; genus Lichtheimia; species Lichtheimia ornata. The sequence continues at coordinate 374,540 of NW_026695331.1, forward strand.
AGAAGGAGGTGAATGAAAAAGTAAAAGTAAAAGAAAGAGAGAGAGGGAAGAGGGGAGTAGCAGGAGTAGTGGCGCGCATAAAAAATCGGATCCAACTTTGTAGTGATGGTGCCTCATCGTCCTCGTTGTCCTCCTCCTCCTCCTCCTCTTGCATAGGGTGGGCATTGTTGATTTGGTGTGGGTGTCAGGCTAACAAACCATGATTTCTTATGTGGGGAACAGGCTAGAGATGCATATTCTCCCTCCCTTGCATACATCCAATCGTATTATTCCTTTGTCGGATGCTTTTTACTGCTGCACACATCTCCTTCCTTTTCCTAATGTAGCACAACTAAAAAGTAATCTTTCACAACCATACTCACACACTCACACTCACACTCACACTTTTCTTCTCTTTTGAAACCATCCAGTCTCATCTTGGTGATATAACAGATATGCGCATACCCACCCTTTACTCGCCTTATTTAGTCATTCAGCTCATGTGCAAGTGATGATAGCAACTTCCGTGGTTGTCTGGCATGTGGTGTGATGACGATGATGATAGTTGTCTTTTCGTGGGATTGGTCAACAGAAAACCGGGAATGATTCGGGTTCGGCAGATTATTGATTGATCACTAGAAATCATCATTACCACTATTCCATCATTAAAAAATGACTCTTTGTGTGCGTGTGTATACATGTAGTTGTCATGTGCTCAAGCTTTATATAGGCGTTGCTCCGGATGGATTGCTTCTGCAAACGTGGAAGAGGACATGATAATTTTGGTAGTGGCCATGTGCCCAAGGTCAAATGAAGTAACTACACCATTTATCTTCTACCCTTCAGGTGCACAACAATATAAATGATGATGATGCCGATCATAAAGGAGAACCCAAAGTGTTTAAGACTAACATCAACATGCCATCTTGTCATTGTCATTTGTCATACCCTATCGACGTAATGTGTAAAAACACTGGTGATGCTTGCAATGACGATGGATGTTTTATTGACCTTTTGCCATATACGGCCATTATCAAGTTGCCCATGTTTGTATGCATATCTCACGCTCATATACGCACGTCTTAATGCATCCATCCATGATGAGGCATGTCGAACCTTTACTATTAAGCAGGCGAAGATCTTCCTTTTGAAAGAAAAAGGCATCTCTTTTATTTTTAAAATGAACGTTGTTCTTTGTCCGAGGTGGCTGAAAATGGCTGGTGTTAGCAGCACGATCATTGTGCTTGAAGAAACAACAAAGGCACAGCTGTATGCATGCACCTCCCGGTACTAGTACTCATGGATATTACTGTGCTGAACAAACATTTATGCACTTGATACGTGAACATGATTGCTCACTCAGCCCTGCACGTTGTTGCCAGTGCAATGGATCTTCGTTCACACAACCCACTTTTTCGTATAGCAGTACCAAACAATGTTGATGCATGGTTAGATCATCCATAATGGTGATTGGTTACGTGAAAAATGTATAAGGTAACAAAAGGCAATACATAGTACTATGAGACGGATGTTTATTATGAAGACGTGTGGCCCTTCTTTATATCATCAAGTATCAGAAACTATCATTGCGGGATAAGATTGTCCGGATGTCCGAAAGATGCGGCATGAGCAGGAATAGAGGATGCTCTTGATCACCGTCGCCTTGCAAGAGGACCTTCCTTGATGGTAAATCACAGGAAGAAAGGCAACAAAAGAAGGAGGGTTTCATCCGTAAAGCTGCCACCGATATCCTTGATGCCATCATCCAGTTGAATGGTTCGCGCGCCTTCGAGTTTTCGAGCTCCAGAATACACCAAAAAGTCCCCAACCTCCATCAACATCGAGGCACCATGTCAAGCTGGATCAAATACGTGAGGATATGCTTCGTCAGGCAGGATGTACATGAACTTACCTCATCACAACAGCAATCAAGTATCATAATGACAACCACGACAATGAAAGCTCGATAACAAAGAAAGGCTAAAAATGACCACAAAGATCAGCTTCAACCCACAATGTTGCAAAGTGATCATCCATCCAACTTACCGCAGGAGTGTTACCGGTGACAACCTCGTTGCTATGAATGATGGTGCATACGCTGATAATCGTACATGAGCTGATAAGTGATAGTGCATCTACACCAGGCGTATGTCTGATTCATTATCAAAGAGGTGTTGATTGCCCTTGCATAAACCGCCAACTGATAGGCATGAGCCCCTTACAACATGGAATCAAGCTCATTGACGTCCGTTTCCCTTGAACATTGCTGACGATTGCTACCTCGACGTTGTTGAAAAAGTGGTGTACGCTCCATGACCATGCGACAAAACAGTACTCATCGGTGACATCGGTCAACGTTGAAAAGGGACAAGCGCAAAGAGTAAACCCCGATCTTTTTGCAGCGGTCGATCCAAGAATACACTGCTACAGTACATGTCAATGCGAGATAGCTCGAAAACTCTAGATCGTTACCCTAGACATTGTCATCAATACATAGACCTTCATACAGCGTAGGTAGTCGTTAACAATAAACCGTTAGAAAGTTACGTTAACATATGAAATACGCGTCCTTGCTTTTCTTCTAAACTTTGGGATGTTGCAAAAGGCGGGACATATCCTGGCTACCATTTACTCAATGAAAAGGCACATGCATACTAGCTCCTTTGAGCCTATGTTGGGTGAATACCTTGATGGTATAGTCAAATGATGGCATTATCCATCGAGCCTATTCCTATTTCCTTCCATAAACATCATCAGCCACGTCGCCGTGATACTTGTTCGAACCATAACGTTGGTTCTTGTCCCCACTTATATAATATCTTCGGGCATGAATTTCACCGAATTCGATAACAAACAATGGTTATCATGGATAAGCAGCACACCCCTAAGCATATCGCCATTACCATTGCTATGAAGAACTGGAGACTACTTTTACACCACGATGGCATATCTTCAACAGCATACAACCATTCTTCAAACTATGTATTGATGCTCTTGACATTACCCGTATACATGAAGCATCATGTACGTGACAAGCAACATCAATTTCTGGTGATGAAACCACGTGCAATCTGGATGAATTTGCTATACAGCTTTGTGAAGAGGCTGAGGACGCCATTGTCAAGTCGCGGATATGACACCCTGTAAATCCGTTTGCTGTAGCACTGATCGCTATCCGGCACATTATTTCAATGGATGGTGGTACTAGAGGTGACAGGAACGCGATTATATATGGCAAACACCGAGATTCTTTATACAAAAGGCAAGTGCGTGGTGTTGAAACCCGTCAATCTCAGAGGAAGTATCAAGGAACCAAGGGAAATTTACCTTTTCCTTGGCAAAACGGCGGTAGTTCATTATATGAGAGTCCAAATCAATATATGGGTTGAGCATGGTAACGTGTGCTGGCTCACGGGATTACGGTGGACACCGATTTCAAATATAAAATGTAAGCCTTTTGATGGTCATTCACGTAAATTTTAGAAGCCTCCTTACCCTCTGCCCCGGTATCCATGTCTACTCTAATTTCTTTTCTCAAAGACCAGAATATCATTGCTCTCTTAAAGAGCTCGAGTCGTGTTCAACAAGGTAGCATAGCACGCTCAATTACCATCCTTTCTCTTGCCATTGTCCTAGGTAGTTATGCAGTACATCGGGTATGTGTAATCATCACGAAAATGAAATCATCATAGCCCATCATCATGTATATTGATTCAACCCTTGTTGCATGGTTTCCTAATAGCTTCGATTGCACTCGAAGGAGCACGGTACACCTTTGGTGCCTTACTTGCTCCCTTTTGTGGGTTCATCAAAGGAGTTTCGAAAAGATCCAAGGGCATTCCTTGACAAATGGACCTCCAAATATGGGCCAGTGTTTCGAGCTCATCTTTTTGGAAGAGTATGTGAAGATGTACATACATTAATTGAGAGGACACGGCACATCTAACATAAAGGTGAATAGGTCCACACGGTGGTGTCAGGTCGCTACGTTCGTGAGGTGTTCCTAAACAATGACTTTAACTTTGAAGCAGCTCTTGGAAAGGTAGCTTTCAAAATGTGTGATGCTTTTCATGAACAAGTAGACTCATCATAATGAATGCCGTACAGACCTTTGATTTATGGCTATTGACGGATTCGACGAATCAAGATTTAATAAACACCCCAAAGCTGCGTAGCCTGGTTACGAAGAACCTGGCCGTGGATGTAAAGCAATATACACCCCGTGTTGTGGAGCATGTAAGTATGAGCGTCACCTGCTCCCAAATACCCAAAGCATTCGATTCACACATAACGTACTTTCAAAGTTGACTATTGCAGCTCACGAAATGCTTGGTGATATTGAAGGTATGCTTTCATACATCATTTGATGCCATTGATAGCGTGTCAAAAAGCTCACCACGCGTTACTGCCTATTATTTTTCGATGTATGTAGGATCGAAAGAAATTCCACACTTGTATCCCTTAATGCAGCACATGGTGGCTATAGCTGGTGCATCCATTTTCGTGGGCCCAAAGCTTGCCAAAGACAAGGATCTCGTTGATACATTCAAAAACCTTGCTATTGACATTGGAATGGAAATCGGACCCAATAATTACTTTTATGAAGCGTTCCCTACGCTTTCCCGAATGCGTCAATGGTATCTGGGCAAGTACGGCAAGGCGATCAACAAGCATAGGAAGTACTTGTATCGTGCATTGTCGCCCGAGATTGATGCAAGACTCGCGAAAATGGAAAAAGGAGGCGATTGGGAACGACCCGTGAGTAGCAGCTATGATACGACGTTGATACACTATACCATGATGCTGACATTGCATAATACCAACAATAGCAAGACCTCCTGCAATCTCTTATTGAAGCACGCAACCTCACTTTAGCAGATCCAGAACGCCATACGTTGGCAGTGCAATACTTTTTAGCCTTAGTGTTTGCCTCGATTCATACAACCAGCGAAAACGCTACGATTACCATGTACCGCCTTTTACAGCATCCCGAAGCCATCGAGCCTCTATTAGAAGAGCAGCAACAAGTTCTTGAGAAACACTATGGCCCCAACTTTGATGACAGCGACATGACCAAGTTGTTCACTGGTGAAGTGGTTAAAGACTTTACCAGGCTTGATAGCCTTTGCCGTGAAACGATGCGTGTCCGCAACTTTTATCTCGAGCTGCCTCATACCTACCTTGGAAAATCGCGCTTCACCATGTCAAATGGTGCCGTCATTCATCCTGGTAAGCAACAAGAATGATCCAATGGATCATTGTACGTATCATGCTAATCATCATGGGCATACTACAGGTGATGATGTGATCATTAATGCTTACACAAACCATACCAATCCCGAGATTCAATGCGATGGTGTTGGTGATTATCATGAATTCAAGCCTTTCCGTTTTGTGGAAAAGGGTCGCCAAGCAACAAGAGTTGGGGATGACTTTTTGTTCTTTGGTCAAGGACAACATGCTTGCCCGTAAGTCTATGACTACTTTTCCCCCACTACCATTGAAACGTTTCTCACAAAAAGTTGCACTCTTAGTGGACGTTGGTTTGCAATGCAAGAAACGAAAACGATCATTTCTTTTCTTATTCGGCACTATACTATGACTCCCAAGGATGGCATTACATTTACCACGGGGCATCGAGAAAACACACCCATGGGACAAATCATCTTTCAAAAACGACAATAATAAAGGGACACATCCTAGACACCATTATCTCAATGAATGAAATCATGGATGACAGCTTCTTTTGGATCCTCAGCGTGTATACAGCTAGGTGAATCACTTGATGACATTGTATGATGGCATACCCACCATGGATCCCATCTTATTCGCATCTTCTTACATCAACATCAGCCACGTTGTCATACTTGTTGGAACCATAACGCTGGTTCTTGTTTCCTTTTTATACAACAAACATGTCCGAATTTGTTAACAAACAAAGGCTATCAGGCACCAGTGCAACCCTCATCATCATAGCTAATACGGCCTAGAGACTACCCTTTTGCATCCTTGTGGCATGCTTTCAATTCATAAGCCAATTCGACTCGTGGCCTGCTGTGATCCTCTTGTCCATAGCTGGTGTTTTGGCATTGCATATAGAGCGCTATTGCATGTAGCAAGCATCCCCTTATACGAGCCATAATCATTTTCTGGTGATGAAACCACGTGCAATATCGAGGATGTTGCTCTACATCTTTATGAGAGGCTGAGGACATCACCGCCGATTCGCGGATATGACACCTGGTAAATCCGCCAGCACCAGCATGCGCCCATTGTTGTATCACTCGCTGAAATCTGGTAAAACGTTTCAATTATGGATGTTACTTTGGTTGTGAGGAATTCTATAGGTTGCTAGATTATTAGGCAAAGTCCATGGATGGCAACACCGATATAGGACTGGGCCGACAATCAGTGTTCTTATCTCATTCACGGGGAGAAACCCGTGACAGATGGCAAAACGGCGATGGAGGATAAAATTCTCTATGAGAAAGCTATTGGATTGCATGGTGGATGATGGCGTGTGGCTAGTCCAAGTCGCGCTCTTAGTTTAGAAGGGCCCCAGTTACAAGTATAAAATGTGGGTGTATTGATGGGAGATCACACAAATTTGGAGCTCTCCTTACCACTGCTGCTGTATCCATGTCTACTCTTGTCTCGTTTTTCAAGGACCAAAACATCATTGATGTCTTAAAGAACGCAATTCATGGTCAACAACGACAAGGCACCATTGCACGCTCAATGACCATCCTTTCTCTTGCCGTTGCCATAGCAACTTATGCTGTGCATCGGGTAATCCATTGCGTATACGCGTACAATAATCACAACATAAACGAATGATGATTGCCTCGTGTATTATAATGTAGATGCGATTGTATTCAGTGAAAGAACATGGCGTTCCTTTGGTTCCTTACGTATTGCCCTTTATTGGCTCTTCACCCGAATACCGGAAAGATCCTAAGGCCTTCCTTGATAAATGGACAGCCAAATTTGGTCCCGTGTTTAGGGCTCATATTTTTGGAAGGGTATGCCAATGTCAACTTGAAGGCGTGTACATTGGAAAGGCTTGTTGACAACATGAATGAATAGGTTCACACCATTATTTCGGGACTCTATGTTCGCGAGGTGTTTCTCAATGACGATTTTAGCTTTGAAGTGGGGATGGGAAAGGTTAGGGATATCATGTATGAGATGTTAGGAGCTTACCTTCTTATTGAATTTCATGAATTTAGACTTTTGACGGGTGGTTGATCACTGATACAAAGAAATCAGAGTTGTTCAATACTCCTCTTGTTCGAAGCGTGGTCATGAAGCATCTTGCAGTGGATGTAAAGAACTATACACCACGTGCAGTGGAGCATGTAAATACGATTGAATAAGCACAATGGGTGATTTACTCAGCGTTCTCTATAATAGTTGGCCATTGCAGCCCATGAAATGCTTGACAATATGGCTGGTATGTAAGCTACGCTCAGTGATATCATCCAAAGGTTCATGAAATTTCGCTTTTACGTAGAATCAAAGGAGCTACCACACCTGTATCCTTTAGTTCAGAACATGGTAGCTAGGGCCATTGCTTCCATTTTAGTGGGCTTAAAGCTTTGTAAAGACAAAGAGCTTCTTGAAACATTCAAAAACGTTGCCGTGGATATCGGCTCGGAGCTTAATCCCGATAATTACCTTTACGAAGCGTTTCCTACCATTTCCAGATTACGACAATGGTATTTGGGCAAATACGGCAAGGCGATCAATAAGCATCAAGAGCACATGTTACGTGTATTGGGGCCCGAAATTGACGAGAGGCTTGCTGCTATGGAAAGAGGAGACGACGAGTGGGAAAGACCAGTAAGTTATGGTGATGATGTCTTGATCCAGCACACGTGCTTGACTCAAAGGCAACAATCATTTAGGAGGACATCTTGCAAGGAGTTCTCGAAACCGCCAAGCTCACCTCGGATCATCCACAACGCTACATGATGCCAATCAAATGGTTTTTAATCTTGGTGTTTGCATCGATCCATACAACTAGCCAAAACACAACCGTCACCATGTACCGCCTTTTGCAAGATCCCAAAGTCATTGACGAGCTATTGGAAGAACAAAACCAAGTATTTGAAAAGCATCATGGCTCTAATTATGATGATCACGATATCACCAAATTGCTCACAGGTGAAGTGATCAAGGATCTTGTCAAACTTGACAGCGTATGTCGTGAAGCCATGCGATTCAGCAGCTTTTATGCTGAGCTTCCTCATACCTATATTGGAAAATCTCCTCTTACCATGTCGAATGGTGCTATCATCAACCCTGGTATGTAAACAAAGACCACCAAGTTTTGGGGTCATTGTCTTTGTGTGTTTATTGTATGCTAATATGGAAAGTGTACGTAGGCGATGATGTTCTAATCAATGGGTATGCAAACCATCACGATCCTGACATCCAAATTGATGGGGGTGGTGACTATGCTGAATTCAAGCCATTCCGCTTTGTGGAAAAAGGTCGTCAATCAACAAGAATTGGGGATGATTACTTGATATTTGGTCAAGGAAAACACGCTTGCCCGTAAGTTTATGTATCCATAAATGCCATTGTAACGTTTCTCAAAACATCGATTATATATAGTGGACGTTGGTTTGCAATGCAAGAGATGAAGACAACGATATCATTTCTTATTCAACAATACATCATCACTGCCAAAGGAGACATCACATTTCTCAAAGGTCATAGACAAAAGATCCCCATGGGGCAAGTCATTTTCCAAAGGCGACAATAAATGTAGTTTATAATTTTGATTGATTCTAATCTAAAGATGATCCATGTTGATGTGAGAGGGATCATTGCCATGGCAATCACGTGATGGTTGGGAGGGGGAGTTGCTGGGATTTATACGTCGTGGCGCCATATCTCTGTGGGTAGGTCTGGTGCCATTCCCCCACTTCTTTATATACACGTTATGCCGGAACTCACGGAACAAGAGAAACTCGAACGACGACGCGAGAAACGCAAGCAAAAGATTCTTGCTTCAGCAGAGAACCGATTGAATCGCATTACCGGCACTGCTTTTCGTAAGTAGAAAAGAACGATCCCTTGATAACAAGTAGTAGTGGGTCAGCTTTTTTACTTATGAGTATGGGGGCTATAGCCAATCGTCCATCACCTACCCCGTCGCCATCCACATCGACCTCGTCATTGGCACGTTCTGAAACACCACAGCGCAGGTCGCGATCGCCTTCTCCATTTATGGGTCCCAGTACTTCTTCCGAGACGTTACGCCATCGTATGCCAGCATCGTCGCGATCAGTGGATCCTTCAGCCGACCCAAGTGAAGCACTCGGTGCGCCGTCACCTCTTCCACCACAACCGTCGCTTGGATTTGCCAGTACAGATACACCTTTGCCTCCTTCACTTGAAGCCATGTTTGCCAATGCTACTGGTGCTGGTGGTGATGGTAATACACCCCCACCCAATTTGAACGACTTGCTCGGTGGTGCTGGTGGACCCTTCCCTTTCAATCCTGCATTCCTCGCTAATATGCAACAACAACAGCAACAACAACAACAAGAATTACAACCCGATGATGGATCGGCAAAATATTGGACGCTTATTCATTTTGTCAGCATGGTCTGGCTCGGATTATATGCCGTCTATAGAGAATGGTCTGCAGAAGGTGTACAACGATTTGCAAGTTTGGTCATGGATGATCAAGCTCGATATGCAGCTGTACAATTGGTAAGTGATGGTCATATCCCAATTGTGTATCGTGGTGGTTATCTAACACGCACATGAAGCCTTTGTTCTGGTACTTTATTACGATCGAGTTATTACTACAAACAGCAAGGATGATGTATCAAAAGGTATGGTTATAAAAGGAGGGAAGGATGGTTTATTAGGAGGAAGAAGGCGTTAATGGGGTTGATCGATCATGGTAGGGCAATACTAGCAGTACATCGATGGTCATGTCGGCGATTATGCAATATCTACCACCTCAAGTAGCCAATGGACTTAATGTGTTGATGCGATATTGGATCATCTTTTCATGTCTAATCAAGGATTGTCTCGTTTTGGTGTTTATTATTGGACTAGCAGAGATTGTATCAGCCGTGTTAGCCAGATGACAGAAATAAAAAAGGGGGATGGTTCTAAATGAGAAATGCTTTTATGGTGATGCTTGGAAGACCTTGTCGCAAATGGTGTCGCTTTGCATGGTAGGGATATCGATGGTTTTAGATCCTCGTTCACCTATACCCACACATAATAATAAGTCCAATATCCTTCATTCTTGTTACTACTACTCACCAAAATGAATTGTCACGGATGGTTTGGTTGCTGGGTCAGCCGACTTGAACACTTCAAATTCGACGTCAGGGTTGTTGTATTGCATACGTGGAAGGTTCTCTTGTAAAAAGTGCCTGATAAAAAAGTAAATCCATCCATCAATATCGTACTCTCGTACATGCGTCGTATATATAAAAGGTGTAGGGTCAAGGTGTCGTGCTTACTTTGCACCAGCGCACTCGGTCTTGCCCTTGAATGCATAAGCAAGCGAGATTTTGGTCACTTGGGGTGAGAGCTTCTGAGCACCAGAACCGGATTGAAGTTTGCTGACGATTTCACGGGCGGATTTCAACGATCGTAGAGACATGGCTGTGTCAGGGTCAATGTATGTAAAGAGTGTCAAAAAGAGCGGGGCGACAATCGACTTCCAATATGTTGTGTGTTTGGCAGGTGACTGCCTCCCATTCAGCTCACCATCCTCCCATGCTATCACCATCCAACATGCATTACTTTGAAACTTCCCCTTACATTACTGTAAACATGAGCTACAACTATTCAAGTATGATGCAAATCAAGCTTGTTACATGGCACTTTTTGAACATTCTTACATCACGTGATGGAATTACGGAGAAGAGGCCTTCCTGGCTGCTGGCATTCCTCTCACGTGACATTTATTGTAGGAGTCAAAGGTGTACGATTAGGGTAAAAGTGATATCCAGAATGTCATGTATAATAGACAACGTGATAATAATTCATCATCCCACACATTCAATGATCAAGCACATAACATTTAATCTTTGGAAAGAATTGATTTACGCAAGTCGATAATGTGTCACATAAGTGGGATAACATGTTTAACCACCAAAACCGTAGAGAGTGCGGCCTTGGCGCTTGAGAGCGTAGACAACATCGAGAGAGGTGACAGTCTTTCTCTTGGCGTGTTCTAAAGACATCCAACGTTACTATCAAAGATGGCAAAGATGATGAGGAGGTATCATTTGCTTACCAGTGTAAGTGACAGCATCACGGATGACGTTCTCCAAGAAGACCTTGAGGACGCCACGGGTCTCTTCATAGCTATAGGTGGACCATGTCCATATGAATAAAGTGTTTATTGAGTCAAGATGTATCACTTACATGAGACCAGAGATACGCTTGACACCACCACGACGAGCGAGACGACGAATAGCAGGCTTAGTAATACCCTCTAATCACATGGATGTAAGCTTACTATCATAGAGTGAGAGAAGAAAGGAGCAGGTATACTTACGGATGTTATCACGAAGGATCTTACGGTGACGCTTGGCACCACCTTTACCGAGACCTTTACCACCTTTACCACGTCCAGTCACTACAACTAATGTCAGTGTCTATTGGAAGGAATCAACGTCCATTGCACACTTACTTTTGAATGCAGATGAAGGAAAACAAGAGAAGAGCAGTGGCATCCGCCCTTCAAGTCCCCTTCTTTAACACACGCGCGTCCATTTCGCCTCCCGCAAACAAACATGCCTGAAAACATTGAAACGCGCGTGCGTCACGCGTTAATCGTACTCAACTCTTTTTCCTCCCCTTTTCAAACATGGCTCGTACCAAGCAAACTGCTCGCAAGTCAACTGGTGGTAAAGCTCCTCGTAAGCAACTCGCTACCAAGGCTGCCCGTAAATCAGCACCTTCCACTGGTGGTGTCAAGAAGCCTCACCGTTACAGACCTGGCACTGTCGCCCTTCGTGAAATTCGTCGTTACCAAAAGTCCACTGAGCTCTTGATTCGCAAGTTGCCTTTCCAACGTCTCGTTCGTGAAATTGCTCAAGACTTCAAGACCGACTTGCGTTTCCAATCCTCGGCTATTGGCGCTCTTCAAGAAGCATCCGAAGCTTATCTTGTCTCCCTCTTTGAAGGTAATCATCATCATCACTTTGCTCACAACGCAATATACTTACTCATGCTACTCTTGTTAGATACCAACCTTGCTGCTATTCACGCCAAGCGTGTTACCATCCAACCCAAGGATATTCAATTGGCTCGTCGTCTTCGTGGTGAACGCTCTTAAACAGCGACCTATTCTACTTTTGATGCTCTTGTCAATATCAAATCTCCTGTTGTATACATTGTATCTTTTTGCATGTGGTTGGGATGGATGATTGGGATCAATGGTGTCATTTGAGGCTATCTAAGGGTCGGCTCTTTTGAGAAATCACGTGATGCGTGATGGAATGGTTGCATGATGGATGATGCTGAAATCAAATGACGCAAAAGGGTGTGAGAATACGAACTTGACTCGGTACTTTTAGTTTCACATCAAAGGATGTGATGGAAAGCGATGATGTTAAAAAGGGCATTCTTTTTTCTTGCTCCTTCTCTTATCATCCACAATCCATATTGCTACGTAGCAAAATCCTGTCAGCGAGCAGATCCCACCATTGACCACCCTGCCTCTACACTATCATGTGTATGCTATATACTTGATCACGTTCGACTGCACTTGGCTTTTCAAAGACGTGGAATACATTGTGCCCTTTCATTCTACGTCAGCTGCGTTCTTTTGCATTCCATACAAAGTGACGCTTGCACTAGTAGAACAAGATTGATGCTGCTCAGGCAATGGTATCCCGTACTCCTCGATGCCATTCCACGAGCATACATATCATTATCCTACATACCCTGCCCTTGGTTCAAAAGCATCAAGGTTTCATGCATTAAGGAATGTTGTATTACATCAAAGTACTCTTATCACATTCTAACTCCGTTTATGTTCTCTCATAGGTCCTCATAAACAAGCTTGCTTCCTTGGAGCCATCCACCCATCACCCATTTGCAATCGCTTTTTCCATATTACACAAAGTACACTGATCACATTCCTCTCATTCCAACCACACATCCTGTTACTGGCATTGTATTCCCCAAGATGACAATAAACATTACATGATCCCACGATATTATAAAGAGGTATACAAATGGCATCCGATAAGTATAGTGATCGTTGTTGGTTTCAAAGCGGACCTGGCTCGCAGACCGAATGGGCACAGTCATTCAATGATATGCTCCCAAAAGTTAATGTGACAAAAAAAAATGCGTGAATAAATGTATAAAACTAGTAAGACAATTGGAGAAGAAGACGAAGGGAAAGAGTATAACAGGTATGAGTTTGGGGGTGTGGTGGGTTGTGTTTTAGTAGAGGGAAGGAAAGGTTACAACAACAACGGGCCCTTTAAATATCAGCAATATCAACCTTGCCGGCCTTGATCTCATTTTCCAGCTCTTTGAGTAAGGCATCATCATCATCTTGATCGCCACGATAAGCACGAACGGGACCAGGCTTGGGAGTAGTGCTGGATGTCTTTTTCAATGTAGGCATTTCAACAGGACCAGGTGGCAATACACGAATGGGTGGTGCGTTTGCTGGATCCTCCTCATGTTCCTTCTTGCGAGCTTCAGCTTTTTGAATAGCAGCCTTTTCTTCTTCGGTCCATTCACGTTCTGCAGCTGGTTGCAACAAGGTCTCTAACGTGTTCTCTTCAACGCTCTTGGATACATCCTCGAATTGCTAAGCAAAAGAAAAATGTCAATCATTTGCTTATCCACCACCGTGTCATACTTACACCACGATATTCACCACCCACAAACAGCTGTGGCACCTCCTTTGCACGACCTTCATTGGATCCATTATTGTTGCATCGTTTCATGTATTGAAGAGCAGCTTCGCTTGAGGCCACGTCCACCAATTCGTACTTGATGTCATTGGTCTTGAGCAATTGGATCATTTCTTCCTGCTTACGCTTGATCTAATGACACGATCATGATTAAAATCCACGCTTTTCTTATCCCTTTAACATTATCTTACCACTGCATTGCCGCTAACAGTCGAAATGTACACTTGGACCTTTTTGGTGTCGAGGGGAGTCAATACAGGCTCATTGTCATTGCGTTGGGCGGCTGATGCGATACGTGTAGCAGCTGAAGGGCGAGCATTGGGACCATTGGTCTTACGCAACATGGATAAAGGTTGAGGAGCAGGCCATGATACAGCTTCTGTTGGAAGATAGCGAGTTGTCCACTTTTTCTGATTCTGATCCTGTTGCTTGCGTAGGTTCTTGATCTGAGTCGCATGGTTTTGTTGCATATCCGATAATTCAGATTGATGTGATTGTTCCATGTTTTCAATTTGAACTGCGTGGGTGTGCTCGGCTTGTTCAAACTCCTTGAGAATCCGCTCAATCTCATCCTCCATCATTTCAGCATTGCTGCTATTCTTGAGCTTCGTCTCAGCTTCCTGCAAACGAGCTTGAAGATTGGTCATGTCCTCCTTATGACGCTGCTTAAGACCAAGAATGCTGCTTGATTGATCAGTCTTGAGCTTGCGGACTTGCTCCTCGTGCGACTCCTGCAGATGATCAAGTGCCTTTTTTTGTTCCGAAAGCAATGCATCCTTTTCTGCTAATGCTTCCTCGTGCCGTCGCATGCTTTCCTCGTGTGCTTGTTTTTCAGCCTATCCATGTATATACACACACACACCTAGGTGAGTACATGCATGCACATGGATTTCAAATCCAATCCTTTTACCTCGAGCTGCTTATTCAATTGCTCAATTTGTTCCAATTGTGCAGAATCCTTTTCACCGTGGGTCCTCAATTGTTCAAGCTCCTTCTCCTTGGCAGCCAAACGTTGAACAGCTTCTTCATTCTATGATAATAATCATCCATCAGAATCCACTCCGTACATGTATCATTCCTATCCATCCCCCTTTTCGTTTTACCTCAAGCTTGAGTTTCTCCAATTGAGCAGCAGCATCTTCAATCTTACTTTGTGATTGCTCGGCTTCCCATTTTTGACGTTGCTCTTCAAGTGCCTTTTCTCTTTCTTGAAGGATACGCTCACGCTCGGCAAGATCATCCGTTACTACGATGCTGGGAGTCTTATCGTTTTCGAGTTGTTCTCGTAATTGGCGCAGCTCCTTTTCACGATCTTGTAACTCCTGTTCCTTGGCATGCAATCGAGTGACATTTTCCTCATTTTGTTGCTGCAGCGTATCAAATTCAAGTTGACTGAAGGAAGGCTTGAGCTCAGGTTGTGGCGTAGGTGGCGATGATGTTGGCTCTTTTTCTTCTTCTTCTTCTGCTCCTTTCTTTTCAGCTGGTTGTTGTTGCTGTTGCTCGAGTTGTTCTTTGAGACGTTTCAGTTCTTCTTCTTGTTGAGCAATAAGTTGAAGATGTTCAGTGTTCTATTTTAAGAAACAAAATGTCAGATAGACCTGAAACAAAAAGCAATGGATCGAATCATGCAAAATATACCTTGACTTTGAGTTCATCATACTCTTCACGTAGTTGAGCAACAGGTGATTTACGTACGGATGAAGCTGTGCTTGGATGGCGTGAATGCATACTCGTGGGTCGAGCGTTGCTGCGAATCGAAGGTGCTGTTCCTGGTGGCGGTGCTTGAGGACGAGTTGCAGGTGAACGAGGTCTAGGACTTGGCGATCGTGCACTTGCTGCTGCTGCTTTCCTAGCAGATGCTGTCGATTCAAGAGAGGCTCGTGATGCAACACTTCGACGATTACTGGCTTTGGTGGCTGTTGTGGCATTGGTGGTTGTATTCGTGGTGCCGGTTGTTGCTGTTGTAGCGGTTGACTTTCGAGTGCCAATGAGGGATCGCTTGGTTTTGACTGAACGTGTATTCTTGGCAGCGTCATCAGGACTCAAGAGCTGTGGCTTCTTGGCCGGCTTCTTTCGTGGACCCAAACACACCATGGCTGTCAAAAGAGTAGAGGATGTGTTGTGGTGATAGTGATAGTGATAGTGATGTAGTAGTAGTGATGATATGTAGTTGTGTTAGAAAGAAAGTAAAGGAAGAATGATGATGCGAAATTAAAAAAGGTCGAATGATACGAGAGAAAGAAAGAGAAGGAAAAACAATACGCATGCACACACTCAAGATATTATGTGCGTGGTTGCTGAGGATACACACACATCACAGTGGCCAACTTGTAACCACGCGCAACTATGGATGAAAAAGGAAGCAGTGTCACCGGATTGGCTGAGCGAAACAGATTGCAATTTTGCCACTGCACCACATTAGGTCAATCACGCACGTGTCCATAGACCATGCTTAACAAACGCACCTCAATTGGCTTCATTATGCAAGGAGCTTGGTTTCTTTTTTCTTTCTAAATGTGTCTTTGTTAGTAACAAAGGGGTTATTAAGCCAAGCAGATCCCCACGTTCATGCATTGATGAAAATGATCACCAAAGGGGTTTTTATCTCGCTTCTCCTTTCGGCAATTGACGTGCAAAGCAAAAAAGATCTTGTTGTTTGATTGCTGATAACGTCGTCATCTTTGTACTCTAGCTGCAGATCATTAAATAAGGTTTTATCAATTGCCGGTATAAATCTTGTTCACCTGCCAAGTTCTTGTATCGTGCATGATGCCATAATCTGTTAGACGCTGCATATCGAGGGATATATTTCGTCCAATATGCATAACAACACGCTGCTTTTATGCAATGGATGAGATCCTCCTCATAACAACCTTTGCCCTTGAATCTCAAAAGATAGGCCATGAATTGGGGTACTCGGAACTTTGTCTCATTGGCGCTGATTCCAGAAAAGCTATTGTCTCGTTGCTTCTTTAACGCCCATGGCCAATGAAGCGTCACCAGGTGCTTGTTGCAAACGTTGCTAACTATAATGCACTAAGGTCATCGGGATGCCGCTATATCACTACCTCCCATGCGGGAGCTGTGATGGCTAAGAACATTTACGCTTGTGTACTATGCTTATCGACTATGATGATACCAATGACTTTTCTCTTACACAGACATCAATGCCTAATTTCATGAATCCCGAGCACAGCAAATGTTTTAGTGATGCTATTGCTGGATGACCTGGGCTTTTGGATAGTCATTTAATCACACCAATGCTCTTTTTGCAGGCGCCCCAACAGCAATCAATCAGCTCATTACCATTTCCAACAAGCATTACTTCGTTCATTGTGGCCAATAGAAATACCCACGCCCATCGTGCAGATATAAACAAGATGAATGTTGTCGTCCATAGTTTTTCTCCCATACATCCCTTTCTTCTCATCATATCACTCTTTGGTTGTTGACACCTTCAAAAGCTCTTGGTAAATATCATAGCGGATGGTCTTGTTTGTGGGCCATCCCTGTACTCAAATGAAGAAGATCTTTAGCATTTCATTGTTATCCTACTTGCATTGCCATTGTTGTCATTGTGATACTCGGCTCTTTATGAAGGTAAAGCCTACTCACCTCGCTTGATGAAGCATGTATTTATATACATACCATCTCCCTTTTGATGTAGCTACCTCACGAGAGGCACCTGGAAAGTTAGATGAGGTGGCATAATGTGCTACAGCCAGCATGGGGGTGATTTAACGATTTCCAATGTTTCTCAATTTGGCATACGAAGCATCCGGGTCTTTTTATTTTTACGATCGATGTATCCATGTGGTGATGGCAAGCCTATAAGGAAAAGCTTTGCCAGAAATTCCCCGGTGAAGCGTTCCCGAAGGGTTGACGGATCAAGCAGCATTGCATACGTATCTTGTATAAGATCAAGGCCGTTGCTTCTCAACGTACTACAAGAAAATCATCAAGATCACCTTCCAAAACACCATTGCGCCAACACTGGTGGCGTACAGCGCCATCCCCTTATATACCGGAAAGAAGTATGTTCAATGAACGATTACAATGACTAGTCATCATTGGCACGTTTCAGGGCTTGAGACCTAAGGGTGGATGTGAATTCCATTAACAAATGCCGAGCCGACTGCCGCTTTGGTGAAGAAAACCATCACCGCAAGCTTCGTGTCACCGTCACCACACGGCAAGATCAATCGAAACCCCTCTGGCAAATACTCGTCCATAGGATACATAGAACGTTCCCAAATCGTTGCACCTCTTAATCTTAGTCCAATTCACTCTCTTTTGATTAAAAATGGGTTGCTTTAGAATTAAGTCATTTGACGATATCAGGGACCAATGTTTGATATCCCTTTTACTATCTGATCGGCTTCAATCACTCATAAGACTTCCTCATGTATCATAGGTTTGATGCCAACATTTTAATGGTTGCTATGAATGATAGCATGCATCCGATTAAAAATAACCCGTATCGGCTCCAGCAACAACATCACTCGAGGATTAATACCCTGCACACTCCATTGATAGTCAACCAAACCACCCAAGCATCCAATTATACATAATCAATTTGATATTATATTCATGCTTTTGTATTCACAGGAAATATTACAGAGATAAGGTTGTTTTTTACTTGCTAGATCCCCAAGCAGCAGGGTTAGTGCGCTGGCAAACCAACTTGGCACGATCAAAGTCGTTGCGGTTCTTGTGGGCGACGATCTGAAAGCACGTGGCTGAGCTTTGGCGTGCAGCAATGGTAGACCATGCAAGGAAGACATCCCAGACGCGGATACTATCGTACGAGAAATGATAAGTACATTCCTGCCCATGCGGATATGGGAAGATACTTACAGGTGGTCATCATACTTGCCGCGCAAAGAGTCACGGTTCTTCATCCAGTTTTGGTACCACTTGTACAAGGTAGCAGAGTAATGGACGCCAACAGTATCGACATTGTGGACTTCAAAGCCAGCCATCTCAAGTTGTTGAATGTACCAGTACAAAGGAGTAGAAGCATCAGCACCAGGGAAGATATACTTGGCCATGAACAAGCCCCTAAAACAACATTTGTCAGGATACCATTGACCCATAACGTATTCCCAAACGACTTACCAGATGAAATCCTCATATTGCCAAGTGGCACGGAGACCAGCAACCTGCATGTAGAACATGCCATCATCATCCAAGAGTTCACGAACATCATGCAAGAAAGTTTGGAAACGGCGGAGACCAACGTGTTCAGCCATTTCAACGCAAGTGATCTTGTCATAGCGGCTGCCAGCAGGGAAGTTACGGAAATCCATACAGACCAATTTGGCATTGTCCTTGATACCTTGTTCCTCAAACTTCTTGTTACCATAGGCGACTTGGTTACGAGAGAGAGAGACACCAGTAGAATCACTTCCATAGTTCTTTGCAGCATAGCCAGTAAGAGTACCCCAGCCACAGCCAATATCCAAATGCTTTTCACCCTTCTTGAGATGAACCTTTTCGCAGATCAAACGCATCTTGTTGTCCTGAAGTTGCTCAAGAGTCTCCTCCTTGGAAGGATCACTCATAACACCACTGGTATAAACCATGGATGGGCCAAGGAAAGCTTCATGGAAATCATCGCCACGGTCATAGTGGTCACGAACTTGGTTTTCATCTTGATCACGCGAGTGCCAGAAGGTCTCAGGGAGCCATTGAGTAAGGAAAAACTTGAATTGGCCAAGTTGGAATTGGAAGGCCGCCCAATCGTGGCGCATTTCCATCACGTCAATAGGTTCGCCGTTGAAATCAATCTTGCCTTCAAAGTACGATTCGAAAAAGGTCTCCATGGGGATCTTGTTGCGGCCATGGTACTTTGCCTTGAGTTCAGGGTCATGGATGATCAAATAGTCTTCAATAGGCTTGCCAGGAAGAGAAACACGGTTGCGATAACGCGACGCGAAACGAGATGTCAGGTACAAAGTGCACGCCAAAATGGGAAGGAACAACAAGACAGCCAAGATGATACCAAACCACAAGGAGAGGCCAAGCTTGTACATGATAAAGAGAGGGACACCAGCACACACACCAAAGAAGATGCGATTGTCAAAGGTCTGATTACCAGCGCCTTGAGCAGGGAGGGTTGCATTCTTGATGCCGGCCCATGTCGTGGGCTTGTATCCTTCTTCGGCTCCCATCTACAACATGGACGTGTCAACGCGTCATTTCCACTCCATTTCAACTGCTCATGACTTACCTTTTTCTTGTTGCCAGAAACAGAAGACAAGGGTGGAAGAAAAACGAGAGTGAAAACGCGCGCGGCTTGAGTTTATAGGTTCAAACGCCTTTGTCCACTGGTGACACACACACACTTTTCGATTCCAATGCCCGATGTAGAAAGGCTGCAGAGTGATAGAACCCTTCCTTTACTGTTTTCTCGGTTGCATCAATGTAACATCATATAAACTTTGTATTGCATCGAAATAAATTCTGATATCATCGGTTAAACTGTCAATAAGAATCATGTGTGTATGTATGCACACGGCCACATAGCCATCATCCCCCGGCTAAGTCGGTCCGATAAGCTTTCGGGACCACAACAACAGCCAACCATGGGAACCCTTGGTTCTGGATCGACAACTCGGTCTTATTTTAGCTGACAAGTGATCTCATTATCTTTAGTGCGTCTAATCTTTATTGGATACAGGATAATGAAAGATGGCTGTATCTCGTTAATTTTCTCTTGACAATACGTATGCATCATGGGTATGCAGAAACAAGGTTCACACATCCTTGCAGCGGCGATCTTTGTCATGTGAACAACGCGCTCAACCACAGCCACTCCCACACGACATCCATCAAACCTTATATTCAGGATGATGGGCGGTACTCGTTGACTACTTACCTCTCAAGCTCTCACGTCATCTGGTATCAAAGACGTTGTCATCATGGTAACATCGATGAGATCACGACTTCCAACACCAAGAGCCACGTCTATTTCCGGAACAGTGAAAGTGAAACAATTTATGCAGTACAACGTGCAGCTGTCCCCTTTGCCACCTTTGATCCATTGAGATCTTGAGCATCGAAAATCATCACACCTAGCAGGCTCTTTGTTGGAAAACTGCCCTCGATTCATCCAACTTATCAGCCCATGCAGCATCCTTACAAGTTTATCCTTTGTGATAACATTTATCCGCACCCCCAATCATTTTACTTTATACATCTCTTCTCTCTATGATGACTACTTGATTGCCTACACGGTCAAAGCCCAAACGTATGAGTGTATCATTTGATGAATGGTCCATTTTACACCCCTGTGGGTTAAAGCTGATGCGTGTATTGGTCATTGTGTTCTTCATAGTTTTCTTTGTTCTCCTACCTTCATTGTTGTAGTGGTCGTCATTGTGGTCTTTGACTCTTGCAATGAGGTAAAAGCCTAATCATTGTATTGCTAAACGAATCGCATTCTCATGTAGATATCACCTTTCTTGGATGTAGCCATCTCCCGTGACCCATCTGCAATTTGTATTCGGTGACATGGTGGATCATGGTGCAAATCCATTGGAATACCCACAACAATGATAGACTCAGCTCTCAAAGTATGATGATTTTCCATCAACTTCATACGTACGACGTATCAAATTCACAAGATTTCATCAGCGATGAAAGGCAACCATGGTAGTGGAGGCAACCAGATCCCATTCTCTTCCCAAAAACAGGGCTCTTCCAAAGCAAGAGCACTATTCATCTCTACTCAGCGACACGAACGACTCAATGAAGCACGCGTACCCAACCACAATATTAGCAACAAGCAAAACCGGCAATCAACATGATCACGATCTTGAATATCAAAGGCAGATGGACGTTAAATAGTTGATAGTAGGTTACCATTAAAAACTGAGGATACAAAGGGTTTATAAATGTGAATATGATTATCAAATATCGGGTTGATGGTGAAGGGACTTTCAAACGGTATAGCTGGTTCTCTTTCTTTTGGGTGATGTAATAATATGGTTGTAAAAGGCACATGGTTGCTTCCTTACTCATCAGCGATCTGGGCTTGGGCCAATCTAGCTTCCAGGTTACGCAAAGCTTCTTCCTTGCTCAAGAGCTCAGCTCTCTTTTCTTGGATCTCACGTTGGACCTTTTGTTCGATCTCACGAAGCTAGCAATGATAAAAATGTATATATCAATCACCCTATTCGCTGCCATTTCTCATAGAATTACCTTTTCTTCTTCCTTTCTCAATTGCTCTTCCTTCAATCGAACGCTTTGACTTGCCATATCCTCAGCATTCAATGAAGCATCCCTGTAACACGATAACAATGTTAATTTCATGCATAGGCTTTCCAAGAATTATAGTACTTACTCCGCTTCACCACCATTCACCGTACGGCTAAGCTTCTCGGTACGATAGTTCTCATACAAAAAGTCGTGGGTGATTTCCTTGAGATCTTGCAAATGGGAACTAATCAAGATGCATAAGCTTCACTTGAACAAGATTGGAATCAGCCATTTTCTATACCTCAACAAAGCCGAACGAAGACGAGCAAAATCAGAGTGCTGAGGATTGTCAACTAAGGTTTTCGAATATCAGCTTTTGGTTTCCAAGAGAGAGAGGGAGAGGATGTATCTTACCTTCAACAGCACCCCATGGATACTGTCGACCACGCACCGTACGGCCATTCACAACAATTTCCTCGTCGCTACCAATGATGGAGAATGGTAACAGTGCCTATATGAACAATGAGGTTAATATGATTGTTGCAACATCGTATCCAATTCTCGATACGCTACCCGAAGTTCGCTGTTTTCTTCAATGGTGTCTTCGTCATCCTCTTCAACATCGTATGGGAAGTTGTAAATGGGAATGTTGTAATGCTCAATATCTTCCATAATCTACGTGTGTGTGCATGCCAATGTTAGATTAATTCAAAGTATCCGATCGTCAGGATCAAAATAACATTACCCGCTTCTTGAAATCTTGTAGTTCCTGAGGCGTGAGCGAATCAGCACGACCCACAACAGGGATAACGTTAACACGTGGGCTCAGGCGACGCATCAATTCAATATCGATTTCACGAAGGCTATTTGAAAGGTGTTTAATATAGCTATGCATGGGATGGGCGAATAATTTACTTACGCATGACCAGTAGGTGTAATAAAGTAGAGCAAGGCATGAACACGGTTATCACGGAATCGAGGATTACGCTTGATACGGGATTCTTCTGCAAGGATATCGTCGTATTGTCGTTCCAAATAACCCACAATTTCTTGGAAACTGCATGAATGAGGGGAAAATTAGCCACACCGCATTTTACGCCCACAGCTACCTGCATGCCAATCAACTCCCTTCCCCCTTCCTTCCTTTGCCGAGAAAAAATAATCCTTACCATTGCTCATTGTCGATATTATCACCGAAACCAGGTGTATCCACAATCGTCAATGAAATTCTATACATATCATTAGTATGCTTTCCAAGCTTCCATCATCTTGTTCAATGTACCTGACACCATCCTCATCCAATTCTAATAACAACGTATATAAGTCGTGATTGCTTTGATGAAAGAAAGATCAATGTTGCTTACCAACTGATACTGGTTTGATGGTAATGCCAGCTTCGTTATGTGCTTCTTCAGGGTTATCGCAAGCATTCTTTTCAAGGACATTGGAGTTGCAGAGGGTGTTGACAAAAGTAGTACGGCCGGTACCAGAGGCACCTAGAATAGAGTTAAAGATCAGAAAAGAGTCGCGTGTTTGTTAGACCCTGAGAGGAGGGGGTTAAGGTGCTTACCAACAACCATAACAGTGAATTGGAAACCCTTCTTCACGTTCTTTCTACGACCAACAAGTCTCTAGATGGCGGTGTATCATTAGCCGATGCTCCCCTCTAACCTAGCCATCGCGTCGATTACATACATGAGCCATGAGTGAATAGTGTTGAGATGGAGGAATTGAAATGAAAGACGGTGGAGGAAAATGAGTAGTTGACCAGAGATGAAAAGGAAGGAAAGAAAGAAGTTCTCTTTTGGAGACGACACAACAATTTCCAGCGGAAATCAACTCGGTGGACCTGAGGCAGCACGAGCCAATCCATGAGATGTTTGTGTCGTACAAGCATGCAAAAAGAGTAATCGTGCACCAGCATCATCTGCCTTTGTGGAGCAAGAAAAGATCATCATTAGTA
This sequence comes from Lichtheimia ornata, assembly GCF_029851405.1. Taxonomy (NCBI): domain Eukaryota; kingdom Fungi; phylum Mucoromycota; class Mucoromycetes; order Mucorales; family Lichtheimiaceae; genus Lichtheimia; species Lichtheimia ornata. Next base: position 398,609 of record NW_026695331.1, read on the forward strand.
TCCTCGTCATTTCCATCCATATCTCTCCATGTAAATTTATAACATGTCTTCTCCATATCGCTTCCTATATAAATACTTGCGTTTTTACTTTCCTTTTGTGTCAGCTTCATGATTGATCTGCTTAAGGAATGATACTTTGCGATCCAAGATGTGATAAAAATGATTCGATTGCTGCTATGTATGACACGTGGACCATACATTATGGCTATCCATGCATCAATCGAAAAAAGTCAGATACCCAAATCAGGAACATGAGTCTTCAGCAAAGTGCGCAGAGACTACTACTCAATGCATAAGATCAAATGGCTTAGGAACTCTACACCATCGTAGATGATCACTTGAATGCTTGTACATGAGCGAGAATAGTCAATAAAAGGATGGGATGTTGGGATGAACTAAGGGGTCCATTGTTGAGAGCGAGTGGTGTGGTGGATCTTTTTCTCGGCGAGTTTGATTTGGCTTTGGGTTTACTTTAATAAAGAGCCAGTAGGATAATAATGAAAGGCTAAGGATCGTCATACAATGAGTACATGTATCGCTCACAAAACAGACCTACCCACCACGATACTCACCAAGGGCTTTTTAAAGGCGCCAGCCATCAAAGGGGGATATGATGGCAGAGAGAAAAGTGATGTGTGGGAGTGTGATTGTATTGACAACATGTGTGCTTTTATGTGTGTGGTATTTCTGTGATCACAATGAATGATAAAATGCTTGCTTGGGATGGTGATGAGACGATTGATCGAGGGGGCGCTTGCACAAAGAACCATCAATGTGATTGAATGTCCATGCATGAATCAGGATTTAAGATAAACAAGCTGGCAATACCCATCATCATCAAACAAGGCCATTGAAAGGCTATCACAAATCACTTACTGTGCTCAAGTTCTGTAAAACAGGAACGATGTTGTTTGAGGATGTATGATGTAATAGCGTTCGTATCAGTAAGGGAAGTCGACCGCACCTTCAACAATACACACGATACACAAGCGTAAATTCCAATGCATCATGCCAAAACCTTTTATTGTAGCTCTCTAAAAATGGAACCTTTGGATGCTCGAATGAAATACTTTTACAGTCAAGGATGGTGCTAGTCTGTGAAGAGATGGATCGAACCTAAGGGAAATCACGTGCTCATTTGGCAGACTCCGATCTTCAATCCACCACGTCTAGTAGCTTGAGCGGTTCTTTGTTCTTTATCCGCCGCATAGACTTCACTTTGGTACATGGCGACAACGAACGACGATAACAGCAACTTTGCGAGCGCCATTCAGTTCTGGAAGGGTGTCGGTCTTCCCAATTTGCAACGACAACTGGATCAGCAAGGCCTTTCAATTGTTGAGAACCAAAAGGATGGTCTTGTTTCACGCAAAAAGCTCGCTGAACAGACAAGAGGTACGAAGGAAAAGGATCGGCATTGACTTGCCATGTCATCTTTTATTCTCGGCTCATCCACAACATGTCAAGTTCTACTTAGAATTCAAAAAGCTTCCTGATGACGACAAGTTACAGCAATTCAAAGCGTTACTCAAAGGTACGACCTTATCGCCTGCATAATTTGGACGACTCACGTAGGATCGATAATAGGCTATCAAGCAGAGATTGATAACATCACTCGACGAACCAAGTATGCCGAGAGCTCGTTCTTGACATTGTACAAGGTGCTTGCCGACGCACCGGATCCTGCACCTTTGTTCGAGGCGGCCATTGTAAGCTCAGCGATGACGATCCCAGTACCACAAAAAGCTGTTATTTACACGTGACTATAGGATCAAAGTCTCAAGAACGTTGATTATGACTCTATCAAGAAAGAGAATGATGCGTTGCGATCCGAATTAGAAGAGGCTCGTCGACAAGCTGATCGCCTATCCTCTGTGGAGAAAACAAACCAAGATCTTCAACAAAAGCTGACCAAATTGGAGAAATCGGTAAGATCATTGGGCGCTAAAGCATATATACTTTAGCTGACGGATGGATGCCATATGCTATAGTCTGATGAGCGGCGTTCAGAGGAATTGTTGCAAAAGGAGCAAGATATGAAACAACAATACAATGACAAGATTCGATCATACAAAGAAAGGTAAAAATGGATCACGCTTACTTTCTTTGTTAAGGTTGCTCATTGTTACATGATAGAGAATTGGATTTACAACGGCAGCTCAACCAGGCACTTGATCAACTTACCCAGCTTCAACATACACACGACGATGCTCAAGCACAACTCTTGAACCACAATCAGAAATATGGTAAGAACGATACACTTGATGATTTTCTTCGCATAGATGCTGACATGTGTATATACACAGACGAGGAAGTGGTGGGCAAATTGGCCGAGTTGGATATTGTGATGATGGATTTGGAGCGAGCCAATGGTCGTATTGTCGAGTTAGAGAGGAAGAACGTAAGTAATTATCTATGCAGGTAGCTGATGATGGATACTGAATACTATCAATCATGTAGGATGATTTACGTGAGGAATTGGATGCCACGCGATCAGAATCCAAGGATGTGTATGTATTACAAGCATCAGCTCATACAGATACGTAAGGTACACTTACACGCGCATGAATAGAAACGAGAATGCCGATACCCAGCAACAAGATGCAGCGATCTCAAAGCTTATCAAAGATGTGGATACTTATAAGGACTTGTTGCAAAAGACTGAGACACGGCTATCCAAACGTGTTAAGGAGCTTTCATCAGAAGTCAAGTCCCTGGTAAGTGATGGAATGGAGGTATTTGATACATACCAACTAATGGGGGGTTTTTACTGGTAGCATGAAGAGAAAGAGACGCTATCAAAGAAGTTGCAAGGATTTGACGATTATGATGATATCAAACGTGAATTGCAGATCATGAAGGTAAAGTAAAAGGCATGATCCAGGAACAATAGTCGCGTATTAACTTGTGCTATGTAGTATGTTGAATTTGGAGATGAAGAGGGATTTGACGCCCAGGATGTATTGAAGGAAGAGGATCACCAAATGCGTGAGAGCCTTGAAGTACGCCTTATGGAAAAGAACAAGCGCTTGGAGAACGAGTACACGCAGCTTAAGGTGTCATTTTCGAATCTTGAGAGCGAGTTGGAGGAAAAGGGCAAGATCTATGATGAGCTCAAGAACAAGAATTCCAATTTGGCAAGCCTTGTACAGCGTCTAGAGGAAGATCTACTACGTCTCGGTCAAAAACCAGCAACCGAATCATTGGTGGATGAGCTGACACGGACACCATCAAGCACCAATCTCGCCACTTCCAACAGCCAGCCAAGAACACCTGATTATGGATCTCCTCGTGTTAGTTACGATGCTAATAGCAACCCCAACAAAGAAGACAAGAGCATCCTTCCTATTGTCATGAGCCAACGTGATCGTTTCCGACAACGCGCAGCAGAGCTTGAGGAGCAAACTCGGAATTTGGAGGTCAAATTGCAGGATATGCATGGAGAGGTTGACACGTTGAAACAAGACAACCTAAAGCTATATGAGCGACTACGCTTTGTGCATGTTTGGAAGGAGGAACAAAATCGAGGAACAGTGGTAAGTCCTTGTGTTCGGATGATATCGTGGAAATGTGTATATTGATTAGGTATGCCATAGAATCGATCCACATCAATCAACATGGCAAGCTCTTCTAGTGGTCACCGAGACGTGCGGAGAGGATCAATCAACAAAGGACACGATGACCCAACCGACAAATATGGAAAGATTTATGAAGAAAGCATGAATCCATTTGTGCAATTCCATCGGAAGGTAATAGGAAAGGTTAAAAAGCCGATGCAATACATGTACTTACCTTTCTTATATAGGAAGAGACACGTCGATACAACGCATTGAATCCAGCAGAGAAACTCACATTCAATTTAACGAGGATGCTCTTCTCTCATCGATGGTCACGTTACTTCCTCATCATTTACTCCTTGCTGTTGCACTTGTTGGTGGTTGTTACTTTATATCAGCTTAGTCTCTGGGAATGCCGGCACGATCATGAAACAATCAACCTACCCACACTTAATGAAGACCCGGTTGGAGCAGCATTCAAACCCGATCCCAAGCTCTAGCGTCACGACCTGCACTCCTTATCATCTTTCCACTACACAGAAGACAATAATGCGAATAAAAGCATATCACGCACAACATAGTATACGTATGCCAATAATCTTTGAAAGAGCACATAATACATTTATGATCCATTGGGTCACAAAATCTATGAACTAGAAGTGGTGGTAAATAGTCTTATCTCATCACGCTGGCAATACATTCGACTTTTTTGTGTTGGTATCTTTCTTGTCTATACGTTTGATTCGCCATCTATTGCCGTATTTGATCAATATGATTGGAAGAATGTTTGACACAATGAGTATCATTGATATTGTAAAGCACGTCCATTGCACTCCAATACTTTGGATACCCAGCTCCACGGTGGCTGTAGCAATCGCCCTACAACCTAGCATTATCAATCATACTCTTTTCGAGGAGACGTATGCACGACTTACGCTAAGCTACAGCGTACGAGGTTATTGGTTGCTGTAATCGATGAGCTGTCTTCTGGAAACAAGTCAACCGCCAATGTTTGTATTGTGCTGAATATCCCAGTATGGGTGAAGCAAACTATAAAAACATAGGTGTGAGTGGCTCGTAAGAAATAACTATAGGAATGATGGATGACTTGCAAATGAACAACATTGCCAGGGGTACAGGCAATGGCTGAATGGTGTGCACGCACCAACCAAATGTCATAACAGCTGCTTGCATAATTATGGCCGCACAAAGAGGATACCTTAATCTAGCCTTGAAGATTGGAAAATCATGTGAAATCTCGCCTTTGTCGGGAACATGACCACAAAATTCAATAGCAACACGCCTATACTCGAAATCTACCATACGACCCGCTGTGAGGGCTCCCAAGAATGATCCCACACCTCCCACAATGAAGCAGAGACCCACATTCATTACGGAGAGGTGGTATACATTTGCCAAGACGTTCGCTGTTGTCACCATAAAACTTTGTTGGGTACCAAAGCACAAACCACCAAAAACAAGTGCACACATGACATCAGGTTCCTTGAGAAAGATTAAAGATTTGAATGGATTGATACGTTTTCGAGACTTTGTTGTTGGAATGTTTGTAGCTGTAGCTGTATCAGGAATCGGTGGTTGACATGGATCATCAGCTTGCTGAGATTGCTGTTGACGCTTCAGGTATCGACGACGGCGCCACCACTGGATAGGTGTTGGATTTGCATATCCACTACCATTGCCGACAAGGGAGCGTAGCGTTTCAGGAACGAAAAAGAACATGAGCATGACCATGATGCCACCAGCGATAGCCATGATCCACCATATCCATCGCCACGTCAACTTTTGTGCTATTACACCACCAATCATTGGCGCTGTTGTTGTCATTACATGGCGTGTCATACTCATAAGGCTAAAGTATGTGCCTCGTCTAAATCCATTGTCAAGCACAACTCGGGTCACGTTTATGAATTTTTCCTTTCTTACGTGGACAAAGTGCTGATATCCCCGATAATTCCAGAAGCTAAACGAAAAAGGTCGTCCCGAATTAATGATATTGGCTTCCCTTCGATATAGCATGTGAGTAGATACCTATGGCTACAGTAGGACTAGCACCAAAAGATTGCATTAGACGCATAACCAAAAGCACTGGATAACTAGGTGCAAGTGCGAGACCAATGCAGCTAATTGTATATGTCAAAAGCGCTAGCAGAAACATGGGGCGTCGACCTGTTCTATCTGCTAATGGACCCCATAAAGCAGGAGCAAGAGCTTGCGCTATAATGTAAACCGTAACTGTGAAATTCATATTTTCGGTTGTTGTATTCAAATCCTAAGGTCGATTTCATCTTCAATATACACGGTGGTATTACCCGTGGCGTATCGCCTTTATCGTATACATTACCTCCTTGATAGCATTCAATGCTGGATAATAAATGTTGACTGGCAACGCTATCACCATGGCAATGCTCACAACGGTGAGGCCGACAATGGTAATCTTTTGTCGTGCAGAGAATACGGTATATGGCTCCAACTTTTCATCGTTGGCCATGTTGTTGAGCAAAAAAGGAAATCAATGAAAAAGGAGAAACAGGGACATCGACCATTGCTGTGGATTTATATTCGATCCTTGTTCTTCCTTGCATAACGTGCCTATTGAATCCAAGCCTTCGACACAGGAACCATAACCAGCAATAATAGAGAACGCCGCCACTGCTTTCTTCCACACTATGCTATCCCCATTTTCTATTATGCAGTGACACACCACCTCCTATATGAGTTGCTATCAATGTTGATATACCCAGTATCGTCGTTTTTCAGAGACACGCTTTACATCTCGTCTCTCTTTCTAAGAAGAGCTTACAGTAAAAGTCGTGCATGGTCGCATTGCATTTTTGCGTTTTGTTCGCATGAGTGTTGACTGTCAATGAATGTCTATAACGAAGACATAGCAGATCAGCTGCATGCAGGTACTTGCTCTTGGCGCTTTTTGAAACGCCATTTTACGCTACATCTACGCAACACTGCATAAGCAATATTATTGCTAATCCATTGCTAATGGCATTGATCTTTTTAATACGGCGACGAGCGCTGTCTACGTGATAACATGTGATAGCAATACGCTGTAAATGAAGAATGACCTCGTGTGATACCACGTACGTGCTCGTATCCGGATTGCACATACATTCAAACGTGAGACTTAGAATAATGAAAATGGTATATTACATTGCATAAAAGTAGGTGCTTAAATACAAATGAGTATGCATGGTATCATGCTTTGTTTTTCTCTTTAGCGAGGCTTGACTCCTTCTCCATGCGCCGTGACCTCCACCTCGTACCATATATGATCAATGCGATAGGCAGTATATTGGACACAACCAATATCATTGATATGGCAAAGCATGTCCATTGCACACCAATAGCTCGAATTCCAAGATCCACAGTGGCTGTGCCAATTGCCCTAAATACCAACGTTCATGTTAAACACCTTTCTTTTTGAAGCATGCCTTTTGACTTACGCTAAAGTACAGCGTACGAGATTGTTGGTTGCTGTGATGGAGGAGCTGTCGGCTGGAAATAGATCAACCATTAATACTTGTATTGAGCTGAAGATGCTTGCATGGGTAAAGCAAACTATAAAGCCATCTTAGTATTGAGATTGGTATAGCTAATAGCGTATTGTTGGATGAATTACAGATGAACACGATGGTTAAGGTAACAGGCAATGGCTGCACAGTGTAAACACTCCATCCAAACACCATGACGGCTGCTTCCAAAATAGCCGCGAGGCACAAAGGGTATCTTAATCGAGCCTTGAAGATTGGGAAATCCGATGACAGGCTTCCACGTTTAGGAACATGACCACATGCTTCAAGAGCAACCCGTTTAAACTCATAATCCATAATGCGGCCCGTCGATAATGCTCCTGCCAGTGATCCAGCACCTCCCGTCATGAAACACAAACCGACATTCATCACCGAAAGATGGTATACGCTTGCTAGTATATGCGATGTTGTTACCAGAAAGGATTGTTGAGTACCAAAACATAGACCACCAAATAAAAGTGCACAAAGGACATCCCATTCCTTGAGAAAAAGCAAAGGCTTCAAGAGATTAATAGGTTTTCGCTGTTGTTGCGCCGGGATGTGTGTGATGGAAGATGCTCCTTCCTCATCAACGGATGATGATTGATATCCTTCCTCGCCTGATTGTCGTAGCTTTGCACGTTGTCGTTGTTGTTTTCGATGTCGCCACCATTGTGTAGGTGTTGGATTAGCATACCCGCTTCCGTTTCCAACAAGTGATCGCAATGTTTCGGGAACCAAGAATAACATGAGGGCAAAAATGGCACCACCCGATATAACCATGATCCACCAAATCCATCGCCATGATGTCTTTTGAGCCACAATACCTCCAACCATAGGTCCTGTTGTTGTAACTACATGTCGCACGCCACTCATAATAGCGAAATAGGTCCCTCGACTACCCACATAGCAATATCAGATACCAACACGATCCAATGTTGAGATCCTTTCCTACCTTGATGGTGGGCTAATATCACCAATAATACCACACACTACCAAACAGCGGTTAGACATGCATAATCTTCTACTTGCTTTATCCAGCTACCGGTTTACCTATGGCTACAGTAGGGCTAGCGCCAAATGATTGTAATAGCCGCATCGCCAAAAGCACTGGGTAATTTGGTGCAAGTGCCAGACCAACACAACTTAGTACAAATGTCAGCGTGGCCATCAAGTACATTGGGCGACGTCCTGTACGATCAGCGATAGGACCCCAAAATGCTGGTGCAATGGCTTGAGCAATGATATAAATCGTAACAGTGAAATTCATGTTTTCTGTAGTCGTGTGCATGTCCTATTATAGTACACTCCTCCATTGTCAATATTGGTCTCATTCACTGATTACTTTTTCTGTAACGGCTAATAGCATCGGACCGACCTCTTTGATGATATTTAATGCAGGATAGTAAATGTTCACTGGTAAAGCTGTGAGCATGGCCGTGCTGATAACGGTGATGGCAACAATGGTGGCTTTTTGCCGTGCAGAAAAGATCGAGTATGGCTCATTGTTATCATCATCCTTGGCCATTGTAAATGAAAAAGAAGGCTTAACGAGAAAAGGGTTGCAGAGGAAAAGCGTAAAATGCTGATTTTCATCCTTGCAAATTTATGTCCCCTTGCATGATAACCTCGCCCATCAGCATTCATTATAGAAGGTTGAACTCTCCTCGTAAAGACGCACAACATTATCGCACGTTTGTTGTTGTTGTTATCATCTTTGCTCGTGACGATGGCTAAACATTGATGGTACCATGATGTCGTGGTGTCATGCCTTGTAAACAGAAAGCAAACATCCACAACCCAATAGCAGGCAGCACATCGATATGAGATTTGCCAGCAGAAATCAATTTCAAGATTCGAGGATCAATGGTGAAAGGTATACTTAGACACGGTGTGTGCATCAATATGCATCATGTTGTAGCACTATTAGTGCTGTCGGTATCTATAATGCGTCGTGTGGGCGGCCATTTGGCGCATCACCTGCATGCAGCAAGCTCCTAATTCCATCTAATGGATAGACCTTATGCAAAAGGAGTGCTCAATCAGCTAGGCTCAATTATAGGATCAAAGGCCTTACAATAGCATGCTCTCCTATTATCGGCGCACAAGGGTAGTATCATCATTAATATTCAACGTGCATACAGTATCAGGATGTCATGGATGATCGATAACTCAGCAGTGGAAAATCTTCCACATGCATGCTTGTTTTGATATGCGGGTGATCGCATCACCAAATACGTCGAATGACCCATCCAAAATTCTGGGTTTGTACACGTGTTCGATTGGGTGTTTGTTTTTGAGTCGATCATGCTTGTATTATAGGTAAGGTGGATCGACAGGTTGCAAAACGAGAAACGCCGTATTAATTTTGTCTCATCGCCTAATGCCCTTTGGATCCAAATGGGACACAAGCATAGAAAGGCTCGTCTACGGCGTGTCCAACATCACAAGCCGTCATTGATAAAATGATTATCGTAAGCATCACTCTTTGTCTATGCGATGTCGTGCAGAAATGTTGATGTCGACATGGGCTAGAGCTCGTATCTTTGTTAGCCTAATGTCCCATGATCAGTCGCTATTTGAGTTCATGGGTCGTTTTCCAATGGTATCTTTCAAGGAGTATTTTGAATGACGCTATCATCATTGGCAGTGATGGTGTATTGGCTGAATTGAATTGATTCTTTTACAACGAGAAAGTATGAAGCAAGTGAAAAGAGATGTAACCATAAAATCCAAGCTAAAAAGGGGAGCAAGACGACATCACTTATCGTTATCGTTATAGTGCAAGCATGTGCTGCATGTTATCCATCCACATTGAAATCACGTGGACTGATCAAGAATGCACGTGGAACAACAAATCATGATGACAGGCTGCTTTTTGCAATGTTCTTTTATAATGCCAGCATAGGATGTATTGTCTATTGCATGGTAAAGGTGTATATATATGCAAGCAAATGGATGCAAGTGAAGGGTATCATATTAATCCTCAATCCTGCTCTGCAGCTGCATGATGACGAGCTTCCCGTTCTATGCGTTGACATCGCCACTCAACTCCGTATTTGAATAGCAAAATCGGTAGGATGTTTGAAGCCATGATGATGACGCCGATTATGAGAAACATCCATTGTACGCCAATAGCTTGTATGCCAGGCTGAATGAAGGCTGTTCCAGCCGCTCTATCATTATAGCGGGGACATTAGCAAATAGAGTGGCCTTTACAAGTATGACTATACACTTACCCCATGGCACATCGCACGAGGTTGTTACTTGCCGTAATAGAGGAGCTGTCTGCAGGAAACAAATCAACAATCAAAGTTTGTACGGCGTTGAAGATGTTGGTATGGACAACTGAGACTACAATGCAAAAACATCATTAGCGGTCGGCTATTTGGTATCTTCAGCGAGCTCCTTTTACCAATGAAAATGATCGCCAACAAGACCGGGAGCGGCTGCACGGTGTATATACACCACCCATAAGCTATGAAGGATAAGCTCATGACGATATTTGCATACATGGATACTCGCAATCGGGCGGTAAAGATTGGAAACGTAGGCGGAAGACGGCCATGTTTTGGCACTTCTTGATCGTCATGCGCTTTTTTTCTTTGTATAGTGAGTCGCTTGTATTCATAATCTAGCAAACGGCCCGTTGCCAGTGCACTAATGAAGGAACCTACACCTGCGGCCTGATCACATTGTAAGTTTCTCTCCAACCAAATGATAACAACAACAAGGCATACCATAAAGCAGAGACCAACATTCATCACCGACAATTTGTAGATCTCGGTGAGGACACTGGATGTTGCCACAAGCATTGTTTGGAAACATCCAAAGCCGATACCGATAAATAAAAGTGAGCACGCCACATCACGTTCCATGAGAAATTGCAGAGATTGAAATCGATTGACACGTGGTTGATTTGCTGGTGGATTAGATACTACTGCTGCTGTTGATGAAGATACATCCACACCTCCATAGCTTCCTGCTGAAGCCAATGATGATCCTGCTTCTGCTGATTGCTCCATTGCCCGTTGTTTTTTGTGTTGTCGGCGTTGTTGCCACCATTGTGTAGGGGTTGGAGTTACATATCCGTTTCCTTTACCGACAAGGGATGGTAGCGTTTCAGGAACGAGAAAAAACATAAGAAGGAACATGACACAACCTGAAATGACCATGACCCACCATATCCATCGCCATGATAATGCCTCTGTGATAATACCTCCAAGCATTGGCGCAGCAGTAGTGATCACCTGTCGTACACCCGATTGTATCCCAAAGTAGGTACCTCGTCTAAATAATGCAATTGGTATCCTATTATGCTGTTCTTTTCAAGTTCTCTTCTTACGTTGAAGGCGTGCTAATGTCACCTATGATTCCAGAACCTAAAAATGAAACACAAGTAAGAACCCTTGTTGTCACCATTGTGCCTGCTAATTGTATCACATACCTATGGCCACAGTTGGACTACCACCAAACGATTGCAATAGTCGCATTACAAGTAACACCGAGTAGGTAGGAGCAAGAGCCAAACCGGTACAGCTTGCTGTGTATATAAGAATAGCCAACAGATACATGGGACGGCGGCCTGACCTATCAGCAATCGGTCCCCAAATGGCGGGGGCAATGGCTTGCATGATGATGTAAACGGTAACAGTAAGGTTGATTTTCTCTGTCGTAGTATTCAAATCCTACTAGGCATATAATTTCCGAAACGTCATCTTTTGGTTACTTTATCCATCTCAAAAGGGTCTTTCATACCTCCTTCATTGCACTTAATGCAGGGTAGTAAATATTAATGGGCAACGCTGTCAACATTGCTGTGGTAAACACCGTGATAGCAACAATGACAGATTTTTGTGATCTTGAAAAAACAGTACTCTGCTCATCCTCGTCCCCTTGTTTTGTTGCCATTGGATAGTAGAAAGTAAAAAAGAGAAGGAAAGAGAGAGTGAGAGGGGTGAAAGGAAGCGAAAGAGAAAGAGAAAGCGAGAAGAAATAAAGACAAAAATGGGAACACGATGGATCACATCGCTCACTTTGAATGACTCCTGCATAAAGGTGCGTCTTACGCCATGCCACATCCACCACTGTCACACGCCCACGCTCTTTGGCAAATATTCATCAAGACGTAAACAATCACGGGATCACAATGTACAAGCGTTTGTAAACGACATTTCCCATATCTGTAGTACAATGCAAACATGTGTCACAATCATCGCGACGCATGACGCATGTTTCACTCAAATTTGCTAACCCGAAGAAAAAGTGTGATACATGAACATGCGCTTTTATTGCTCTTGATTGGGTGATGGTGGTGATGGTGGAAGAGGAGAAGAAGAACAAGTTGTAGGTGAAGAGGATGATTCTTCTAAACGAGGAGATGATCGTGGTGGTAATGGTGGTTTATCTTCTACTTTACGACGTGGTGGAGGTGGAGGAGGCACTTGCAATTGCTGCTCGCATGGTTCTTGTTCATTGTGTAAACGTGGAGGCAAAGGTGGTTTTGTTTCTTCATGTTGTGGTTGCTTGGGTTGAGTTCTTGGAGGTTTGGGTGGTGGTGGCGGTGGTGGTGGTCGTTTTGCGATCCGAGGATTATCTTCTCTAGGTTGAGGTGTTGGTGTTGGATCCTCGTCCTTGTGTATGGATGCTTTCAACATGGTCTCAGCTTTTTGATAGAATGAAGATCCTCGTTGTCGTCCTCCGCTTCCACTATTCTCATCATTGTTGCTGTTGAGTGTGCTGATCTTTGATAAGAAACTTCTCTTGGATGAATCCTCAGTTGTAGTCGATGCAATAGATGCCGAATCAGATGACGTTTTCTTCTTCCTTCGAATTGCCCATCGTATGGATGATGTTGTTGACATGACCGTTTCTGATGAATCAATGGATGCGGTATCAGAAGGTGGTGGACCCGATCGGGTGAGAAGATCTGGTGCTGATTTGCTAACATCAACTTCAATATCGGGTATAGATGTGGATGATGATGATGATGATGAAGCATCGTTGTTATCATGATCGGAGTCTGCTGATGCTGTTGTTGTTGTTAGCTGTGGTGCTGTATCCATGCGTTGTGGTGTTGGCGTGGCATTATGGTTGCTACGTGGCACCTTGTCACCAAAGATACCACCCTTGCCGCCAGAGTTGCAAAATACGAAATCATCCATGTTTGGCAACACCAAAGTCTCTGCAATCACTTCTCGAATCTTGGTTTCAATGGCATTGGTGACCACGTTGAGCTTGATCTGCTTATCCGATACGAGGGGCTTGATGTCCAAATCCATCTCAGGTTGCTCATAAAATCCAATCCAATACCTGTTCGTGGGTGGTGCCTTGATCTTGAATTGGAATTTTCCAGAAAATCGCTTGAGAGTGACCGAAAGAAGAAGGCGAATAGGTTTCATGCGAGATGAATAACCAGGCCAAATCAAACCAGTCCCGATCTCGACGCACAGACCACCTTGATAATCCACATGTCCTTCAGCCGTCAATTGTCCATCCAATCCGATTGATAGCAACTTCAATTGTGTAAAGTATGGAATGGTTTGTCCCACATGAACACGATGTACGGTGATCTCATCCAAGAATTGGGGTCGTTTGATCTTGCGTGTCTTTTTGATGATCTTCTCCTTGAAGAATTGATGAATCTTGTCGGTCTTGTACATGCCAAGGAATATACGACCCATGATGGCATTCAACCATTGAATCTCGCGATGATCCGGATCATGATGAATCGTCTGAATCAATTGCTGGATCGCCTCTTCGTCAAATCGTGTCCCATCCACCGTTTCAACATGACCCAGCTCTGGTGTATCTGCCATAAACCCTGATGCTGTAATCAAAGCGAAATACCAATCCTCCTTGTCAATCGATCTCGCACATGTCAAATAAATGTCCTGATCCAAAGAGCAACATTCATTATCCAACAAATTGGTGTCTGTGTGGCTCTTTTTGAGTCCATTTGTGGTTGCTGTAGCTGCTGTATCTGATACGGTGCTGTTACGCTTAGTGTGGCATCGTTTGGGACATAGGCGTATGGCCGTGGATCGGTTGAAGACTTCATGCTCTCGCCTGCCTTCGGGATATATCGACACTGTAAAATCGTGCACTGGAATGATCATCTTGCACTCTTGGAGCTTATCAGATTCATAGACAAACAATGTCCCATGCTTCAATACGCCGTACACCACATCCTTGGGCTTCTTGGCTTGTGTACCATTGCTGCCGTTATTGACATATGACTGCAAACCCGACATGAGCTTGCCACCTTGGACGCCATCTTGGTGATTGGTCAATCGGATCCAGCCCTTCTTGCCTTGCTCAGGATCAACGTCCTCATAAGGTTCTTCAGGAAATACGGCCTTGGGAGTGTGTGAAGTTTTGTTGTTGGTTGCATATATGTACAGTGCACCGACCAGCAGTAGAGGTAGAAAGGTGACGCCGCCAAACAAGTAAATGGTAAGAAACGTAGTCAAGGTCACCATGGAAATGCTTCCAATGCGCAATCGGAACGAAAAGGTAAAAAAGAAAAAAGGAAAGAAAAAGGCGTCAACGAACCAGGAAAGCCACGTTCACTTCTCAAGTAGACCCCCCTCCTTCTTACCATAGAAATTGAGAGTCCCCCTTTATCTTCTTGTCAAGAGTTGAGCTCCGGGTACGTTTTCTCCACAAGAGTACGTGTATGCATGTCTTGGGCATTGAACCGCCTTAGTTTTATATCATGTGAACAGGTGACATGGTAGCACGCCACCACCATTCCTATGAATCATTGTCTCATGGTGACGATTATTATCTCCATGGCGACGCCCAATCTTTATATTGCTCCTATACTAGTATTATCAGCCCCCATCCCTTATACGCCATGTATGCCACCCTCATCAACACATATGCACATCGCACAGGCCTCATCCCCAATCGCCCTTTCACGTGCAGAAAAAACGGCTGTCTTTTACCGATAAAATTATCATCAATGGCTGTGTGTGTCATTAGCATGTCCGATTCACCTTGTTTGGGAAGGTCCCGCGATATTTTTGTCTTGTCAGCACCTGCGTATCCATTTCACCAAGAATCTCTTGTCTCTCGCTTTCTAATCCATTTCTATGCTTCTATGTACACATAGTAATTTGATCGATGCCTTCCATCACTGATCCCTCTATCATCTTTCAATCACATGTAAATAATAATACTTGTCATTATAAACATTCAATGGCAGCAATGGCCAAGCGTTACACAAAATGCATGCATGACGGACTACGTTCCCTATTCTGGAACCTACAATGTATATGTATTTGTTGAAAAAACGCTTTTACTACCAAGAGAGTACACTATCGAATTACACCCTTCGAAGTCAAATCATCAATCTCTTGCTGTGAAAGACCTAACTTCTCGGATAAAACCTCTGTGGTATGTTGCCCATGATCCGGTCCAGCCCATTTGGTAGCACCAGGAGTGCCATGAAGAACAGGCGACATGCCTGGGATCTATAAAAAAGTGCGAAACAAGGTTATATTTATGCTGAGCATCATCATTGCTGTAAATTTACCTTGACTTGCCAACCACGACCATCTTCAGGTGTACCCACAGTCACGGTCTCAATCATGCCACGTTCATTGATATGAGGATCCTCCACAATGTCTTGAGCATTATAGATCTTTCCAGCAGGCACCGATGCTTCAGCAAGCGCTTCCAAGACTTGATCAGGTGTTCTTTCAGAGGTCCAATCAGAAATAGCACCATCAATTTCCTCTTGTTTCTTAACGCGGTGTGCATTTGTCTCATACTCTTCTCCAACCTGTATACATCAATGAATTTACATCAGCTTGCTGATATATGCACAATCACCCAAGAGACCTACCAAGTCTTCACGACCAATCACTCCCATAAGACGCTTGTAGATGCTGTCACCATTACCACCGATAATCACATGTTGCCCATTCTTGCATGGATACGTGTTTGTTGGCACGACACCGGTAACAGTGGATCCAGAAGGTTGTCTAATCTAAATTTTCACCTCAGCTTTCATAAACATAGGACCATGAAGATCATTGCACATACCACGCCCTTTCGATCATACTCAGGAATGATGCTTTCCATCATGTTGAGCATGCTTTCATAGATAGCGACGTCAACGACTTGACCGGTCTTTGAAGCTGGCAACTTGCTGCGTCCAATTAATCCCAACAATACACCCATGGCTGCATGCATTCCGGCTAACGAGTCGCCAAGACTGATATTGGGTCGTACTGGTGCTTCTCCAGGAACACCATTCACGTATCGAAAACCACCCATACCTTCACAGACGGATGCAAATCCAGGGCGCTTTGAGTAAGGGCCTGTTTGACCATATCCGGATATACGCGTATAGATTAAGCTGGGATTGGTGGCATAGAGATCATCTTTTTTTGTGTGAGTTGGATGAATGCATGTATACCTCCCGATTTGGCTTACCTGGTCCAATGCCCCATTTTTCCATAGTGCCAGGCTTAAAGTTCTCAATCAATACATCCGCATCCTGTGCTAATTGCTTGACGATACTATCATGGGGGGGGGATGAGTCAAATTATCCATGAACGGGAATATCCTCATGTACCTTCGGCCTTGCTCAGTGCGCAAATCAATGCAAACAGACTTTTTGTTTCTTGCCAAGCTACGAAACCAAGGACTGACACCATCTTCATCCACGTGACGCCATGTTCGAAGAGGATCGCCCAGTTTGGGAGGTTCAATCTTGATCTATTGTAGCCATGCAAACTATTAGCCGTCATATCCGTACATGTGCTCCATGCCATAAATCACGTTACCACTTCTACAGAATCCAATATGCAAGCATTAGCTGCTGTAAAACATACAGCACAGTACCACTGATTCAACTTACCAGCACCATAATAACCCAAAATGGATCCACAAAAGGGACCTGCAATAAGCTACATGATGATAGGCTTATCAGATGAGCCATGCCTTTACACACAACGTTCATAACAATAATAGTACCTGGCCGAGTTCCAATACACGGACACCTTCAAGCGGTTTTGGCAAGGCAGCGGCCGAGGAGGAGGTGGTGGTGGTGCTGTTAAAGCGTCGAGTAACTATTGCCATGGGCTGTTAGTAACACTGCTCAATGCACACTCCCATTGTGCTCAATGACATACCTGATTGCACCAACGATGGATAACGAATACGTCGCAACATGACGAGACACAAAGCGTGGGCAATGTAGCAAGCTGATTTTTGTCATGGAAAAAAGAAAGGCAACGCTAGGTACCGGTTGAATACTTTCCCGCTCGCAGGAATCCCAGCAGATCATTCCCAATGCCGAATCATTGTGGAAATTGGATAATGAGTCATTCATTGTGCCTTTCATGCAAAATCTCAGGTTGAGGTGTGCAAGGAACAACGACTCATATGACACCATTGCATAGACATAGTCAGTCATACTTTTGTCACCTACAAAAAATCACCTTCCAAGTAGCAGGCGTATTTATCAGTGTTGCTTTTCCATCACTTCGGCTTAGTACTCCATGATGCTTTGACCACTTTATCAGATCGATTAATCATGACAACAATTCTCACGCCCACTCACATATAAACAAGGCTGTGGTCACCAACACCATCATACGTCCTTTCTTTCTACTTGTACGCACATCACCAATCATCCATAGTCTTTGGTAAGTCTCAAGGAGGGTAGTCTTTATGTGATTTCCAAAATGATGGTACTCATGCATCCACCTATGTAGCCCACTTTATTGCTTTACTACCCTTGATGTGCTTATTGCTGCTTAATGACATTTGGCTGTGTTCTTGATGGAGCTTTGTGGTAGGTGTAACAATCATTTATATATTAAAAGGAGGTCTAGTCTGATAGGAATTTACGACCCCTTTGTAGGTGACATAAATACATGTGTGACAAAATCTGTGAAAGCTGCCACATGGTGTGTAAGAAGGATGGTGCTGCCTCTGCTCTCCCTGTCAAGTTCCCTGAAACGCACAACTAGTACGAATGTGCCTTCCTTGCAGGAAAGCTCATTATGAATGCTATCCTGAGACTGGCTGCACAAAAGTCACTCAACAAACGTCAAAAGTTGGGTGATGAAATTGGTGTGGAAGCGGAGAAGAAGAAGGATCAGGCTTTGCAAGAGAAGCAGATCATCAAGGCCAGGAAGGGTGTCGAATCGGAGAAGAAGGGCCAGGCCTTGCAAGCTTAAGAGAAGCTATCATCAAGGCCAAGAAAGAGGTAGCTGGTCGGCGTGAGGAGTTGCGCCATGCTTTGGAGGCCACAGGCCATCATCTTGACACCGCCAACAACCATCAACAAGCACTTTACATCCAAACCGGTGCACCAC
The DNA here is from genome assembly GCF_029851405.1 of Lichtheimia ornata. NCBI lineage: Eukaryota > Fungi > Mucoromycota > Mucoromycetes > Mucorales > Lichtheimiaceae > Lichtheimia > Lichtheimia ornata. Next base: position 417,044 of record NW_026695331.1, read on the forward strand.
GGCTTCAGGATGTTGTTCGACAGACCATCAACAGCGTTGATCGTGAGCAAATCAAACGTGAGCGATACAACAAGCTCCGGGACCTTCTGATAGCTCAAAACATCCCAGAGTCAGCGATGATCTTCAATCCTGCCAAGGATTGGGTGAACACTGGCCGTGGCAAGTTGAAGAAAGTTGTCAAGGAAATAGCACAATTTCAACGTGCACATGAAATTGTTATGAACCGCCGTCGCCAGCATTAAGCAGTTGCACCCCTACACACTCATTTTACCTATGCTATTATATGCCATCAACCTATACCCATCTACCAATATCCCTTATCTTCATTATCATAGCTACCCTAATTGTCACTTTTACGCAAGTCGGTGAAGCCAACCATATTGCGACAGATCTTGTTGAGAGATACATCGAAGCAGGGGTCATACAGGTGCTGTTGGCCAAGCCGAGTAGCTTTCTTCTATTAAAGAACCCACGCTTGATTGTAAAATTTAGAGATACAGGCACCCTTTATGTTTTACCTATGCTGTAAGCGTGATGGAGCTGCTTTTTCCTAGTGGATGGTGTCGGCTGCATTCACGGAAAGATGAAGAGCTGAGTGAAATGGCACGTGGTGGTTACACAAACAGGTCCTTGATAGGTTGCTGCACAAATGGATGATGACAATGATTGCCTTTTGTGAAGGTACGTAAGTAAACAGCATCCAATAATGGAGGTGTGCAAGGTATACTTATGACAATATTTGTTCCATATCATTTTTTGCATGCAGGAGAAGGTTGAGCTGCATAAACTAATTTGTGTGTGTAAACCCACCCGTAATTAATTCAAGATACGTGTACATGTTGATGGGTCACTCATCCTGAAACTCAATGGAAAGACCGCTTCACTTTTCCTTTTCTCAAGGTCATCCCACACCTCCTTATTGTATCACAAAAGCCATGCACTTCTTGCATGACCGATAACCGGAACCACCTTTATTATTCCATCTTCGAAGCAATAGAATGTAATCCACAAGCTAGCAAAGTCCAAGCGTGTAATAAAAAACAATGCTTTATTTCATCTAGCTATCTTGCTACATTGCCACCACCATCGTCGTAATCGCCCTCCGTCATCATTCCTACTCGTACTCGCCACCAGTCGTCAATCTCATCCGTCACACCAAACATCCAAAATACACAAGTTGAAAAGAATGGGATCTTGCAGGCTTCCTTTTGAATCTCGTTGTCGTCATCATTGTTATTGTTGTGAATGTCGTTATCATCGTAATCGCCATTGTTGTGTATGTGGTAATCATCGTAATCGTCGTCTCTATAAATAAGAAAGCAAGCAAGTTAGACCATACGATGCCGGGAATGATGACGATTTGGTATACCGTTAGGCGATCCTCTCCAAGGAAGAAAGCAAATCAGAAGGAATTCACAAACCAAATCACCACCATACGAGCAACGTCGGGCGATCCCTTGTTCTTGAGAAAGCACTGCAGGAATCACGCAAGGCCAGTTCGATCCATGGCAAGGAAGGACTCACTTACGTAGAGTCCAGGCTCATAGTTGTCCTCATTCATCCTCTCCAAAGAAAGAATGATCCCCAATCCTTTCCATAGTTTCACACCTCATGAAAAGAAATCCTCAAAGGGAAAGAACGAGCCTATCACGAGAAGAGCGTGTTGGTTTAACACATTCACAAGCCGTTGCAAATCCCTTTTACCTCAACACGGTGACCATGCTCTTCCAAAAATCCGTCGTCATCGACCCATCATCAACTCAACGCAGGCCTATAGAGCCCTGGACGCGTTCCAAGAAGCTTTTCCAGCACACTTGGCTAGTGCAGAGCGACGCAGCGGCCACTTGATCCAGGCTGGGACTTGAGCACAAAGAGATGATGATGATGATGCCCCCAAGTTGCATTGCCTGGCCAAAGAAATCTATTCAATTCATTATTAGCACACACGTACAATAAAACGCCTCTTTTCATTGTTTGTCTCATTGCACTTGCCTTTTCCATAGACATAAAGATCCTTAGCTGCTGGTTGTTAGAGACCGAAAACCATGGTGTAGTGTTGTTGAGCCGAAACAGAACGCCAAACCAGCCAACGTCTTGAAACCAAACTTGCCCTCTAAATAAGCTAACACGTCAATGGAACCAGTTCGGCTGCAACATTGGACTCAATGTACCTGTTGACACCAAGCGTAGAGCGGGAATAGCAACGAACAAGAGGAAGCAACGATATCGCCATGGCAACCACCAACCACCAACCACGCTCATTCCTCAGCACTTGGACGCACTCACTCCCTGACAATGCAGGTTCAGAACTACATTAATACCTCACAGCCAACAAGAGCACTTTTTTATAATACATTACCTTGATCGAGATGTCGTGAATGGAGTAAGGAAAGGTGGGAGAAAAAGAAGAGAAGCGTTGTCTCAAGTCGTGGAGCTGCTGTCCCCCAAGTTTAAATCCCCTACTGCTATTACACTGAGGCCACTCAATGACCCCACACACACCATCCATCCATCATTATCATCACCCTCACGATAGACAATAAGTACACGCAAATAAAAGAAATGATGATCCTCACGTATAGCAAAAGGGTGTGTGCCATTTTACATTTTACATGATAACGATGATCCAACAACAGCCATTACCTTACTACCAGGTTAGCTCGAATCATGAAAGTTAAATGATGGGCATGCTGGGCTGGAGCAGGACAATCGTTCGTGTGCATTGGATTGGACAACAAAGGTGAATGGAAGGAATGGGCTATTAGTTGGCAGGTTACAAATAACCTGTTTAGTTCTTCTGATATTGGATGATGTTTCTGTGTTTGAGCGTTTTCCAGTCAAATCTCATCGGATCAAGAAAGTTGAATGATGGGCATGCTGGGCTTGGAGCAGGACAAATCGTTCGTATGCATTGGCTTGGGCAACAATGGAGAATGGGAGGACTAGGTTGTCCGGCTGGCATATTGAACTATTCCTAAATAGTGTACAAGAATCATGCATCGCCTGTGCTGAATGACTCAAGTTACACAAACACGCCCTCTGCATCTTTTGCTCTATTATAGTCATACTACTTTACATTAAACAAAGACCACTTCTCATATAGCATCACCCTTACAGCATATGTAAAACATAAAGGTGCCTGTATCTCCAAACTTTACAATCAAACGTGGGCTCTTTAATAGATCAACGTGCTCGTCGGGGTCAAAGCTTGTGTCAAAGTATGAAGTTCATCGTGGA